>NC_050455.1:36065270-36210270 GCF_903995425.1 Onychomys torridus
CCTACCTCTATCTCCTGAGTGCTGGCATTAAAGGCGTGTGCCAGCACTGCCCGGCCCACACCCCATTTTCTTAGTGCTGTGATGGTACTTTCATTCATTCCCAAAGTTGCTTGTAATTTCAATAGGATTTCCTCTTTTGCCCCCAAATTACTTAGGCATCCATATTAAAGTTTCCTGGTAGCTATATCTAGAATATGTAAAAAAAAAATGTACAAACAAAAACTAAAAAGAAAAACAAGCTACTATGAGATGGACCCAAATTTAAATTGCCATTCTACAAGAAGAAATTTGAATAGTCATTGTGCTTGGGAGTAACTGCCTCTGCTCATTATGCTCTCTCACAAGCGTGCTCAATAAACTTGGAAGAGAAAGTTAATGTGAAATACAAATTAAAAACATAGTGGAATATTCCCTCTTCTCTCCTCCTTCCCCCATCTCTCTTTTCTCTATATATACCTTATGTAAAACTTTAAAGAACAAATGCATATATATTATGTATGTACATTCTATATATAAAGATTACAGAGAATATACATGATATGAGAGCCTATAGAATTCTCACTCTATTGAAAGAAACTTTGAGTCACACACACACACACCACACACACACACACACACACACACACACATGTAGATAGTGTGATTACTAAAGTGGATGGAAGCATTTCTACAACCATAATCTTGTGTTTCTCATGCATCCTGTGGTTCCCTTTCTCACCATTTATTGAATATTTATAGCAGTCCTAGTTTGGGTTACTATGGCTCAGATGAACCAGCATGGCCAAAAGCATGTAGGGGAGAGAAGGGTTTATCTCACTTATACTTTCAGGTAACAGTCCATCACTGAGGGAAGTCAGGACAGGAACTCAAGCAGGACAGGAACCTGGAGACAGGAACTGACACAGAGGCCATGGAGGGCTGCTGCTTCCTGAGTTGCTCCTCATGGCTTACTCAGCCTGCTTTCTTATAGAACCCAGGACCACCAGCCCAAGGGGGTCTGTCACCACTCAAAGTGCCATCATTGCTTCACCCTTCCCACGCAATGCTTAGCTATTCTGAGTCCCGCTGTTTCTTAGCTCTCTCACCTCAGCATGCCCAAGATGTCTGACAAATGAACGTTAAAAAAAATGCTTGCTTTTCGCCCGGCATGGATGGAGAATTTATTATGGGACGTGAGACTCACTTGGCGCGCGCTGCCATTTTCTCCGTCATGCTCTGCGCAGGCTGCAATACGTTTTGGCTGAGAGCAGAAGCCCAATTAATTTGCCTGATATGGTCTCGTGCCCAAGAACTGAAGTCTTGTTGCTCTTTGCTGGTTTGCTCCCTTTGCTTAGCCGCCAATCCAAGCGGAACAGAGACGATTGCCCGCTGCCCTTCTGCAAGGACAGCACCCTTCCCTCTTTCTTACACACAGCTGACACACACTGTGCCAGTGATTTCCATGTTTTGCTTTGTCTAGTTTCCTTTGTTAAGACACAAAAACAAAACAAAACCCTTGGAACTCCCTTGAGGACAAGGAAGGGGAAGCCGGAGGAAGTGGAAGCATTTGGTGATGCTACTTCCTACCATCCGTCCCCCTGTTAGCTAGTGAAACCAAGGAAGAACCCAAACCTTGTGTGATCCAGTTCCCTGTCCTGCGTGGCCTGGGGTGTGGGAGCCCGTTTTCAGGTTCCTCATGGCTTTCCCCAGCAGGTCAGCATAGAGAGGATGATTGGACCCTGGGCCTGAGTGCAGGCGTCTGAGATGGTCTGCACTTGGTGGTCCTGGGGGAAGGTCTTTTGCTCCACCCCTTGGCCTCTCTATTAATACCCTGGGGCAGAGACAGTCAGGGCCTGTTGGAATAGGTTCCAGGCCCTCTCAAGGTTATCCTGTATTTTCTATCTGTTTATCTCCACACTCTAAATCCTTCTCTCTAATATTTCCTGCTACTCCCACTCAAGGAAACTCTGGGGAGCTGTGGGGTTGGTGGGTAGCTGCCACACGCTAGGGCAGTGGGGGAATAAAGAAAGGAGAGACACACAGACCCGTGTGCAGAAAGGTCAGGATTGGGTGGGCAGTGTGGGCTCCAATGGAACTGCAAGCCAGAACCTCAGCAAGTTTACCATGAACAGCACAGTGGGCGGGGTTTGCTAGTCTGGGTAGAAGAAGGTCTTTGCACATCAGCAGTTTCAGGCTGGAAGCCCCAGGGAGGAGGAAGCTGCAGTTGCTGGGTGTTTTTGCACACACTTGTCAATTCTTCAACACTTGTACTTGCACACACTGTCCGTGTTCTCACTTGGACCAAGGGAAGCCTTTGCCAATTCTGAACCTCATCTGTATGGGGAGGGCTTTGCCAACCCAACCTATGTCTGAGACATTGGCTCCTTGGCATGGCTGTGCCCAGGTCAACAATACACATTCACTTAGGACTTCATCTCCTCTTGACACACTTCCTCTCGGCTTCTTCTGCTCGGCACAAACCAGGAGACTCCTGACCATCCCGTAAACTAGACTGTACTTCTTCCCTCATGTGCTTCTGACCAGACCCTCCCAGCTTCATACC
Organism: Onychomys torridus; assembly: GCF_903995425.1. Lineage (NCBI taxonomy): Eukaryota > Metazoa > Chordata > Mammalia > Rodentia > Cricetidae > Onychomys > Onychomys torridus. Next base: position 36,067,813 of record NC_050455.1, read on the forward strand.
CACTGAGATCTCCAGCACTTTATGCATCTTCCCACAACTGACACAGCCAGAGCTGCAGGCGAGGTCTAGACGGGACAATCACTGCATTCCACTTCTATTGACATTGCCCAGACTTGCCAATGACTAGCTCTCCATCTGAGGCCACATTATTTACAGATGGTCCTTTCAGCGATGTGACATGCTGTATGGACTTAAAGAAGCTTCTAGCTAACTCCAGCAGGGCATGCCTAGGGATTAGAGAAAGAGGACAGAGTCACTGACTGGTCACTGGACAACTTGAGGAGCTGTCTGAGTCATGTTATTTCTGTGTGGAACTTGATGGCACCTCACCTTAAACACTGAACTGAAATCCCAACACTCTAGAGGATGGAACAGGAGGACTACCGTGAGTTTAAGAAGTGCCTAGTTATATAGCCAGTAACAAGACAGCCAGGGCTACATGCAAGACCTGGTCTCAAGAAACAAAGGCAGCCCAAAATGGAACCGAGCCTGCTCTAGGGCATGAGCTTATTAAAAATTATGTTCTAGCTTTGAAAGCCACGGCAGAGGAGTGACTCCCCCCCCTTTAACACCCATTGCTAAGCGTTCCCAGCCCTGTCACTTTTGCTGGCACCCCAACATACGCTCTGACATTCTGCCAATTGTATGCTCCTGTGTGACTGAACCATACCTTAAAACGCTCGGAATATAAAACACACAGTCTCCTCTTGTACCACACAAGACTCCCCCGGAACTATCTTGTGGGACAATTTACTCTTCCTCCACAAGGTCCCTGCTGCTTGTCACTGTTAGGACCACGGCTGCCACCTGGAAAGCTCATGACAGTCCCAGCATTTCAAACCCACTGATTATTAAGGTTGAACACAAATGCCCCCTCTTTCCTGAGCTGTGGCTCCCAACCCCTCTGCCTCCTGAGTAATCTCCGTCTCCTCTACATTGCCATAGTTATTTAGTTTAGATGACTGTAAGGACCCCATTCACTATTTCTGCAACACGCAGAGGTTGTTAAACTCCGTGGTACAGCAGTTAAGTACGTAGGTGCTGAAGTCAGGTTTTCTGGGTACAAACGCTGGCTTGGGCATTTGCCTTTAGGTAAGTTACTTAGCCTCTTTATATATCAGTCCTTTCAACTGTAAGATGAGCACAACAGAAACTACCACGTTGAACTATCATACAAAGCAAGTAGGCCAGACCCATGGAGAACTGACCGGCCGTGCTCGGTAAGGTTATTTATTATCATTGCTACTGCTGTGACTTTCCATCTTGTATATTTTTCCACTCTAGCACAAAGAGCCTTGCACATGGATAGATGTTTGTATAAGAGAGAAGTAGAATAAATAAGACTTCTTTTCTTTGTGAATTGACCCAATTACATCCCACTAATAATTTTTTTGGGTTGCAGGATATTGCACAAGGCTGATTTAGAGTTCATGTACACTTTTGCACAAGGCTGATTTAGAGTTCATGTACACTTTGAGTGTAATTTCTTTCTTCAATGTAATATATAAGGTGACGAGTCTTTCTGTGAATCAGGTTCATTGTGCACTATTTCCCAACTGAGTCTACTGAGGCAGAACACACACACACACACACACACACACACACACACACACACACACACAATTTCATGAAGTTGATTTCTGAGAGATAGGCAACAAGAAACAACAGAGATGCCCAGGCAGGACTCAGTTTAAGTCAGGCCCCCAAGGCTCAGGGACTACCAGCACTGTATGCGATTTTGACTTTCCATAAACCACTTGCGATGCAGTGGAGGGTCTCAGGAGAGCACTCTGCCCTGGGTTTAATACCCTGAGGCAACATGACAGGCTAGGATAATACGTTACAATTCATCTGGGCTGTTCCAGCTAGCGCACACTCATCTAGGATGCTGTACTATGATGCTGCCCTCATCGTTTTCTTTGGAATTGTGAGAGAGAAGGGAGGAAGAACTGGTCCAGGGTAACCAGGAAAACTATCACACATTTTCCTCCTCAGAGTGCGATCCCATGCTGCCATTGACCAGAGGACAATAATGAGACTGTGTGGCATCGTCTAGAGACGGGATAAAGCCAGCCTCAGACTTCTAAGAGTATGTAACCCAGAGAAAATCCTTTAGCCAGTAATAAGTAGTCAGTAAACCACTTGGAGACCTAGGCCTCTCTTGGAGGACTTTGCATCTGGCAATATTGTCTGGCCCATTAGATAGAGCCTTGGCAGCTAGGCCAGGGTGGGCTATGGAGGGAGAAGTTTAAGATTCAGAATTCCCTAGATGTAGAAAAGACTAAGGGAAGACAATTGTCAAAGACACATTCTAACCCTTAACATTTGGGAGGCGAACTTCACACAAGTCCCCACACGGTCCTTTGTGTGTGTACATGTCACTGGGGATGGAGCCTAGGGCCTGTGTGCTGAGTGAGGCTCTGTCACCAAGCCATGCTCCCCTTGATTTTTTTCATTGTTTTCTGAGATTATAATAGAATTGCATAATTTCCCTCTTCCCTTTCCTCCCTTCAAACCCTCCCATATACCCACCATTCTCTTTCAAATTCATGGCCTCATGTATATCATATATCAACAAAGAAAAATATATTATATTTATATTACACATAATTATATGAATATAAATACATAAGATATATATTTCTAAGAACATAAAATACATAAATCCAACCTACTCAGTCTGTATAATGTTCTCATATCCTGTAACTGTATGTACATGCTTTCAGGGTTAACTATTTGGTGTTAGATAACCAATTGGTGTGCTCTTCCCTGGGAAACATGATTTCCTTGCCTGTAGTTCTTTCTCGAGGGTTGCGGCCTCATGGGCTTTTCCCATCCACGTTATCACATCTGTTGGTGTCAGCCTTGTTCATGATTAGGCAGCCACGTTGGTGAGATTTTTGGGGTGTAGCTTCTGGCATTTATTTCTAAGAGACACCACCTCAGAGGTCTCCTGTGTTACAAGGGCTGGCCTGGAACTTGCCATCCTTCTGCCTCAGCCTCTTAAGGTATGTTACAGGTATGTCCCACCATGCCTAGACCCCACACAGTTTTGTTTTTGTTTTTCAAAGAATCTGGTCATTTCTTCTAATACTTAGGGCTAGCCTACTGATTTCGGCCACACCTGCCGTTGACATTGAAGGACAGGGGGGAGAAAATGTGTTGCCTGGGAACAGACAGGGCAGGGAAGAATGGCTGAGAGAGCGGGAGCCGGAGAACAAGAGTAAGGACGAGAGAAAACAGAGAGAGAGTGGGTACAAGCATGAGAGAGATCTGCTGTCGGAGGGCTGAAGAACAACCACGGGCGGGTGGAGGCGTGGAGGGGGGGTCGCGCGCCAAGGAGAGGAAGGAAACACTTGAATCTTGACATCTGTTTCCACTGTTTGTATCATGAATGAAAAAAAAAAAAAAACCCCAGTGGGCTGTGGGGGCAGAGGAGGCGCAGCGAGAGAGCCAGGTCCGCGTGGGTAGTGGGAGTGTTGTGGCAGTTGACATACCAAAGCACTCAGGGCTCGTCCGCTATTTCTGTATGAAAAACCTGCATTTTTAACACCGTGGGCAGAGCAAATGGAACTGTGATGCATGGTGTAGTTCGACACTTCCATCACCTTTCTTAAGGGCACGCAGCCTTACTGCGCTTCCAGAAGCTGCAGAGGAGCAAGAAGGGGCCAGGTCCGCTTCATCTCTGGAGTCATGTTTATGGCAGATGTTTGCTTATTTATGTACGGTCCTTCATTCAACCCCAAACTAGGCTGTGAGCCGGGCTGGGTGGGAGTCCGGGGTTGCTTACAGAACGAAGCCGGAGCACTGTTCTCTCAGGAAGCAGCCTGGGAAATGAAGGAGAGGAAGTCTTGAATAAATTACAAAGTCAGAATCCTGCCCAGCAATAGCTCAGATGTGACCGTAATGCTGCATAAAATTTCGGTGCTTTGTGATTTATTTGACCTTGGTTAACAAGCTTCACGGAGGGGGGCGGAGGGTTGGAGTGGGGGACGGGGTGTGGGCAGGGAGGGGGGCTACTGCTCCTACTGTGGTGGAGGCCCCCACCAGGGGATACTAGCATAGCCCCAAGTGGCAGTGAGCCACCTAGAGGCTTTATTAGACTGCTTTCAAACTCATGAATACAGCAGATTTCTGTTGAAAGCAAATATGATTACGTTGGCTTAAATAATTTAAGGATCAAATAAAATCTTCATCGACTTGGTTGTGGTGTTAAGCATAAATGTGTCAGGAGCTAGCAATTAAGTGCAGGCCAGATCACAGGGGGAGCTGGAGCATGTGGAGAGCAGTGCACCTGCTGGGGTCCTGCTGGGGTCCTGCCTGCCCAAGCCGCAGGAAGAGGGGGCAGTGATATCCCACAGTGTTCAGGGAAAGGTGACTTCCCTTCCTGTGTGGCTGCAGTGTGAGATGATAGGGAAGGAAGCTGATTATGTGGCCGTCTGGGTACTCCGTGCAGCATGGCCTGATCACTCAGGGCCCTTTGTTCCCAGGCCTTAGGAAGCCATGACTAGTTGGTAATCAGCTTTACTGCAAGATTCCAGCGCACAAGTTGGAGGCTCCAGACTGTGGGGAAAGCATGTCAAGTTCTATACGATGCCAAGATGCAGAGCTTCCCTCTCTCTCTGATTCAGAGTCACAGACAGTCCTCTCGTGTTAGGTCGATGGCCCCGCCACCCTTCTTCAACGCTGTATAAACTATAGATCTAGCATATCCCAGAGAAGAACCCAGAAGTGGGTGTCCACCTTATCTCTGGTTCAACGAGCAGTACACAGACGCCTCCGGAATTATCAGAGAGAGCCACGTAGAGCAATTTGTTTCTTATTACATGACCTAGGGGTGGAGGGGTTGAGTGCAAGTAATGGAACTGTGGTCATGTGTGATCATGTTTTTAAATAATTTAGTCGTAGACATTCAACCCTGTTGCCTGTGCATGTGTTCAGTACATGTCAAAGGCATATCCCTCAAACACACTGCAGTAGCAAAGATTAGGATAAACGCCAGTATCCATCAATAGGGAGATGGCTAAATAAATAATGGTTCACCTGCACAGTGGAATTCTAAGGCACTATAAAAACGATGAGGTAAATCTGTATGAATTGATATGGAAAGGTCCCTAGGCTACATCATAAAGTGGGAAAGAAGATGCTGGAGGGCATGCTGTGTGGAGCTTTCTGTAGCAGTGACGCTCACCTTCCATGTTACTACCCTCTTAAGACTCTTAAGACGTTTTCCCCCTTAATCCCTACCTTGCCATGAAATTTTAATACCATGAACATCTGTTTATGTCCTGTATGCATAATGTATATTTGTGATTTATATACAAAAGACTAAGAATTTTTCACTTTCAAAAACTAGTATTCACCTATCTTGGGAGTGCTAGAAAACCCAATGAGAACGCTTGTTCAAGAAGAAAAGGAGAAATCTTATTCCACAACGAAGGGGAAGGATACATAAGGAATTATTAAAAACCACTCTCTCTATGGAAGGGAAGATACAGGGAAGTGAGGGTACAGATGTGGGATGTCTTTACATATTCATTTTAATGTCACTTTTGCCTTTAAATACAGTTTTGAATATTTCAGTATTTTTTATTGCAAGTCTGTATGTACATGTATGGGCATGTGACTGCAGGCGCCTACAGAGGCCAAAAGAAGGTGTTGGAACCTTGTAGCTGGAGCTACAGGCATTGTGAGCAGCCCAAAACAGGTGAACTCCAGTTCTCTGCAAGAGCAGCAAGTGATCTTGGCTACTTAGCCATCTCCCCAGCCCTGCCATTTTGCCTTTTGAACTAGAACTATTAAATGAAGCCAGGGACATATTTCAGTGAGAGAACACTTACCTTGAATGTGCAAGACCCTGGGTTCCATCCCAAGAATAATAATTTGTTTTAAAAGGTCTAAGTATATAAGTAGAAGTTTTCAAAAACTGAAAAGAAAACCAAAACAGTATACATCCAAGAAACTGCCAAACAAAACAAAAAGCAAGCAAAACCTCCAGCCAATGAAAGCCCTTCCAGCAGCTTTGCTGTTCCCTGACTCAGAGTCAGGACTGCTGGGAGGGAGGGAGCCCTGACCACACTACATAGGGGACCTCTGTTCCTGGACAGTCTTTTGTCCCTGGGGCTTGTTTTTCAGCACAAAAGATGGGTTGCTTCTGGAAGGGTGAGTTTTGAAGAGCAAAGCTTCTATTGAAAAATCATGAGGGTGTTTCCAAGCATGGGGAAGGGGCTGTAAAGGAACCTAGAGGAAGCCTGGACATACCTTTTTCAGTGAATTAAATGAGGGAGGAAATTGCTCATGCCTTCTCTTCCTCCTAAAGCTGCAGGCGCTCCTCAGGAGGGACCAGGATGGAACAACAGAGCCCGTCCTTAAGAGGTTAAGGGGCAGGCAGAGATGCTGGGCCCACTCGGACTCTATGACCTAGAGTCCCCATTAGCTTCCTCTAACAGAGTTTTCTCCTTCCTGAGTGAGCACTCCAGGAGAGGAAAAGCCAGGCATGAGGTTGATTAGTAGACCAGAAACTCCATTGTGAAATTAACAAAAACAAAACCAAGAATGGGGCTCACTCTTCCATGTATCAGGAACTTTAATTTGATTGTGTAATGAGGCAAGATAAGAAATAACATATGCATGATTGCCTTCTTCCCTTTGCTTAGATATCAAACACTATAATGCATATTCGGAATAAATGGTTGCCTTTGAAACGAGTTTTGTTTTTGAAATATTCCAAAGAGTTTTTTCGGAAAGGAGTCAGTGTATCTAGTTCAAGTTCAGAGTATGCTCCTAAACTTTGGGTTCCCAGTTAGTACAGTGTTAGCCCACAGAACTATGCAATGACATTGTTGTAAAAGTGAGTTGATTGATTGGTTTAAGGAATGTTTTATAAGGGTACAATACTGTCATCGCTGATAGTGTTATTTCAAGGACATAGTGGGAAAACTGCTGCTTAGAACTACATAGACAGCAGTCAACAAATGTGGTGGATGAACTTCTTGAGTTGAATTCAACTGTTTTCATTGAGGGAGATTCTAGAATGAACATCTCTTCAGTATGGTGACTTTTCCCTCTCCACATTGTCCAAAGTGTGAATGGATATGCGTAAGAGTTTTAGGGACAACTGATTACTGCTTGGTACATATAGAAATTCATAGATACCCTGAATAACCATGTGTCTGGCTTAGATAGCCACTATATTGGGTGAGTTGTAGTTTGGCTCTTGAATATTCTCCAATGACCATGTGTTGATGATTTGACCATAGTCCATGCTACTATTGAAAGGTGGAAGAACTGTCAGGGGATAGGGATTGGAGGAAGAAAGTTAAGTCATTGGGTATGCCTTTGATGAGGATATTGACTGGTTACCATGAAGTGAAATCCTCTGCAATTCACCCTTGAATATGTTGTGCTACATCACTGTAAGCACAAAAGCAAGGAAGCCTACTGAGTATGGACTGGAACTGCCCATGGCAGTGAGAAATGTAGATTGTTACATTGTGATGGGTCAGGAAGCAGACGGGAACTACAGGAAGATTGAACCTCTGAGGGTCACCCCCATGACCCAAGGAGGTTCCGTGTCCCAAAGTCTTCACAGTCTACTAAAGTAGGTCCATCAACTGTGAAGCAAGTTTTCAAGCAGGAGGCTATGGGAGACGTTTCACATAGAGTTGCATCAAGATATCAGTATCTAGGGTTGGGGATTTAGCTCAGTGGTAGAGCGCTTGCCTAGCAAGCAGCGCAAGACCCTGGGTTTGATCCTCAGCTCAAAAAAAAAAAAAAAAAGATATCAGTATCTTAGTTGGTTCAGACTGCTAAAATGGACTGTTAGCACCTTTCAAATGTGTATATGTTTGTGTGAAACTCGTAGAAACAAAAATATTCCGTTTACATCAGTTGCCTGGTCCCATCATTTTGGTTTTGATTTTTATTGGTATTGTTATCCTTCTGGCTCCTTTGCGTTTTGTCCCCAGTCTGAGTACTACCACCAGAACAGTCTTGCTTAAACTAAGTTCCAAATGGTGCTTAATTTAGGAGCTGGAAAGATGGCTTAGTGGTTAAGAGCATGTACTGGTCTCGCAGAAGATACAAGTTTGGTTCCCAGCACTCACACTGGGCAGCTTACCACTACCTATATCTCTAGTATCAGGGAATCTGGTGCCCTCTTCTGGACACCACAGGTACCTGCATTCATGTGCATATACTCACATAAATACACAAATTTGCATATCATTTAAAATAATAATGAAGCAAAGTCATTTTAATGGATTCTGAATTTAAAGGCATCCCAATCTCCTCATTGGATTATCTAATTTTTTTTCTTAGTTTAATTGGTTCCCTTTGCTTTTCCATCTCAGGTTAGAGACAGGATTGTTCCTAATACTGGAAGTCCAATACACTGTCCTTATCCCTCAAGTTCTAGATTAAGTATCACCTCCCACAAGAAGTTTCCCTGATTTTTCTTGTCCTCACCATCCTCCTTTTGCCTTTTCTTAAGCTCAAGAGAATTTACTATCTCCATTACATAGTTTAACAATTTATATATTTCTTTTATGTACTTTGTCTGTATGTACACATAACACACAAACTTTTTGTTGATTGATAAAGAACCCAGATATTTTTTGCATTTCATTTATTTAACTTAACAGACATTGCACATATTTATTGCACACAAAAAGATATTTAGAAATATGGACTAAATGCATCATTGCATAATAGCAAAATCAAGTTAACATGCATTAGTCCACACACTGGCCAAGTTCTGGGACTGCTTAAAACCTAGTTTCTTACTGTTTTTGTTTTTTTTTAAAGATAAAATATATTGCTGTTAACTTTCTGTGTTTGTTTAATTTTTTGATATAGTAGTTTTGTTTTGTTTTATTTTTGTCTTTGTTTTCTTGTAGCCTTGGGTAGATTGGAACTCATATACTATATAGACCAGGCTAGCCTCCAGCTAGTGGAAATTTCCCTATCCCTACTCTCAAGTTCTGTGATTACAAGAATGAGCTACCACACTCTGCTCAGACCAGGCATTTCTAGTATTCCTTTAAAAATGCCTTTTAAAGACAGTGGCAGAGATGAACAGTTCTTAATTGGTTGGCTAGTCAAAGAGTTGAGAAAGTAAAGTTGTGAATAGTATTCCTGTGCCCAAAAGCAAAGCCAGGCTAGGCAATGCTAGAGATGTAATTATTAAATATGGGTTTTGCCCCATATTTTTATTCTGACAATTTAGAAATGTTCTTTTCTTTAAAAGAATCTTTATTTATACATTTATTTATTCATTTGTTTCAAGGTCTCATATATCACAGGCTGCCCTCAAAGTCACAGTATACCTAAGGATGGCCTTGAAATTCTAATCGTCCTGCATCTACTTCCTAGGTGCTGGGTTAAGAGTTATGTCTAGCTCAGTCCAAACTGCGTATGCCACACAGGATCATAAAGAAATGGTAACTGCTTTGTTTATGTACTTGGATGAACGGATGTGGATGCAGACAAACAATTCACCAATTGTAAGTATCATAGGCCTGAAGGACTGTATGGGAGACAAGTGCCCAGGTATTTGATCAGTGATGTCCAGAGTGTATTGATGAAGGAGGATTCGGGCTCAGTTTATTCACCACAAATTATCTCTGAAGCAAAACAACCTTTTTGATATTTACATGTTGTCAGGGAAACATTGTAATGGGTTGTTATGATAATGAGACCTTTAAATATTTTCTCTAACGTCTCGAAAAAGGATAAATGGAGGAAGAGAAGTGTGGTTGGGTGGGTGGATGGGGTAGTGGAAGTGGGTTTTAAAAGAGTGTAGAATTTGTCGGACCAAGGGAGGCCTCATTTAGAGACAGGTGAATGAGATATCTGTATCTGAATCTTAAGTCCAACTAAGGCTGGGGTATCTAAGAAGTCCTCTCTCTTCTTTCTCCTCCTTTCCCTGTTCATATTTTTTGAGATGGGGCCTCACTATTTAGCTCACACTTCCTTTGAACTCATCCTGCCTCAGCTTCCCTGAGTTGACAGGGATGTCAGGCTTCCCTGGGATGCCAGGCTTGTGCCATCATGTGAGGCTCTGAGCCATCTCAATATTTTCATTTCTTAGCTGCATCTCAGCTGAGGTAATGAAGTAGGGGAAAGAATGGGACATACAACAAGAGTGTCATGCTATAGGGCATCTCAAGGATTCACAGCAACACCAGTACCTATTACTTTAGTAATGCCATAACTGAGCTATCACAATGATCTGTTTTGGAGTATTATTAAAAGCCTAAAGGCTATTACTATTCCAACATGGCCATATGAGGCAAAGACAGGGGCCATTTCTCCAACAGCTGGTGAGGAAATGATTCTTTGGTTCAAATCAGAAAGGGTGTCCACGGAAAGACTCAACTCACTGCTCAGATCAGGGTGTTTGTGGCTTTGTGGATTTTACATTATAAAAAGAAGGAAATAACTTACTGAGCTTCAGGGCATCCTAGCACCAACTGCTCTGGATGACAGCACCGGCTGTGCCCGGTGGGACTTCAGTGCATTAGCAGTATGCTCAGAGGCAGGGGCTGGGGTTGTGCAGTACAGTCCACTCCAGGAGCTTCCTCCTCAGAGGAAGGGGAGCAGACAGTAGCCCCAGGCCAAGTTTGTCCTACATAGCTACTGTTTTATAAACAGACCATTTCACCTATAAACACAGATTTCCTGCTCTCTTCAAAACCCAGCCTTGTGACATTGGCTGCACCCTCTCTGGTCGTGGGGGTGGTTGGGCTGCTACACTGGCTTGCTCCAGGCACTCTGACACCTGTTGGGACTTGCAGAGGGAAGGGACGATAGAAGTGAGCGCCAAGGTTCCCACTGAGAGCCCAGGAGACAGCCAAGAGCACACGGCACTGTTCAAGAAACACTTCTTTTGCAGTAGATGAAGATCATTACAGAAATGGTCAAAATGCAGTGAACAACTATCTGGCGTGCCCAAGGCTAATTAATACATCTATTATACGGTCCTTACACCTCAGGCTCAGGGAACATGGTGGAAGAGGGGGCAGAAAGGTTGTAAAAGCCAGAGGACCAGGGAATCTGCTGCAAGACAGTGTCTTCTATATATGTCAGGGAAACTTAGACCTGTGAAATCTCAACAATATGGCCACCTAAACAAGACCAGCACAATGACAATACCAGTTGACATGCCAGTGTAGCTGGGTGAAAGCTCAAAAGGCCCAGTCCCGGGGGGAGGGGAGGGGAGGGAATACGTCCAGAAACTTACCAGCTGCTGAGAGAACAGCTCGGAAGTGAGGATAGCAGTGACATGTCTGCACTCTGAGAAGAGGGGACCCTGGGCCTGGAGCTCTTCAAGACACACCAGCACCACAGAAATGGCGTGGCCCTGAAGTTTTCTGATTGGCAATGGTTTCTGGTTCTCATCCCAAGTGGAACAGCTGCACAGCCGGGATGCTTGGCAGAGCATCTGAGCTTTCAGTGGAGAGAAGCCTTCAGCCCTCACTCCACTGATGCCTACCAGCATCCAAGGACCCTCAGGAGCCGCAAGAGGAGAGCCTCTCTGAGGGCCCCTTTGCACTTCCCTAGCCCCAATCCCCCAGCTTCCGAAGCTGCTTTCTCTCCCCCTTTGCGTGTGTGCGTGTGTGTACATATACACACACTTGTGCTGCTGCTAACAGTATGCTGTTATAATTATGCTTTTGTTACATTTCCCCTGGCTTGGAGGCCATTGCAGCTTGGAGGTCTTGCTGACAGCACCGTTTACCTCTAGAGGGTATTCTTTCGGTTAAGACAGGATTATGTAGCTCACTCAGCTCTGTGTGAATGTTATGTTCTTTTTCTGGGGCGAAGAAGCTCCTTTAGTTCAGAAGGACTCTGAATGCTAAGAGGCCTCTGAATTTCCTTGTGCTCTGTGTCTGAGGAGGCTTTGCAGCAATCTCATTGGTGCCCATACTAAACTGAGAGGAGTATCTGTTTATTACCCTGTGAAGAGGGGTCAGGAAGGGTGAGGTGAAGTGGCCTCATAACAGTCAGGGAGAATGTACTGCCAGTTTCTGAAGGCTGCATACCAATTCCAGAATTGTGCCATAGCCCTCAAGCTAAGTTTGAGGCAGATGTCAACAGATCATGGCAGTGTGGGAGCAATGGGCCCTGACTTCTCAGGAAACAAGAACCAAGGGATATCTTCCTCAGGGCTCAAATTTACAGGCAGTTTTTGGTCATGGTTCTCTCAAGGAATAAGAAAACTGTGGATTCATGTAGGCTACCCACAGGAACCACTAGAGTCCCCAGTAGGAATGTGATGCTCATCATGCTCACGATGCTCATGGTGCTCACTAGTACTTGTACATGGTATGGGCAATTCACACAATGATGTACATGGTTTCAGAAAGTTCATACACCCACTGATACTCAGTCAAGAAAGCCTGTTACCTATCTCAAGACCCAGAAGAATCTCTGGTGGGTGCTTTCAGAGATGGTGGTCCCAAACTCCAGCTTCTCACTATCTCAAAAGCCAAGTAGAATGCAGAGACCCTTTTCTGGTAATTGCCATTTCTCTTATCTTTATTTATTTATGTTGGAAATTCAAATCAAATGTTGGTTGTTTTGTTAGTAAGCCCACTTCTGTGGTGCCCAAGACTCTTGGCCCAGGTTCAAGAGGCCATGATTGAGAGACAATGCCTCAGCCTCGGACTTAGTGGGTGGTTCCTGTTACAGGGGACTTAGCAAAGTTGGGAGGATCGGCTCTACACAACCAGGGTTTGTGAACAAGAAGATAAAACCTGTAACACTGACAGTGTATGGCCTACAATATAGGGGACTCTTATGGCCACGAAGTTGGTGTCTTTGAACTGACTTATCATGCAGACTGGGAGTAGCCATAGACTCCCATTGCTAACACAGAAAGGAAGGCTTCCTGGCTCCATCTTTAGTACATTCCTCTCTTAGGGGCAGAACAAGCTTTATGGTTGCCAACCAAAGCCCTTGGCGGAGTTGCTGGGGATAGGCCAGCCTCAAGGTTGTCGGCATCAGTACTTGGCCACTGTGTGACACCATAAGGTAGTTCTGCAGGCCTAGCCTCCCTTCACCTATGAAGCTGTATGTCAGAGACAACCTCAGAAGGGGGAAGGTTCTGGTCATAATTAGGACCAGAGTTAGGATTATTAGACAAAACCAAGAGCCCAGGGCATCCATCCTTCACTCTTCCGGCTTCTTCCCACTACCACTTTCTTGGACCATTTCTTAAATACCAATGCCCAGGCAGTTGTTTCAAGTCTGGTTCTAGAAGAGGCTGTGCTTGCACAGCTCCTGGATTACCCCCAACCCTTAACCAACACGCACATGTACTTTTGCCTTTGAGTTTCAAAAAAGCCCCATGAGCTATGCCAACTTAGCACTTGCCCCCTCTCCCAGCAAATATTATAGTTTTAAAGGTAACAGAGGGGGTTCAGTGTCAAAAGGGTCTGGACTAAAATTGAGGTTCTACTTCATTTGTAATTTTGCCTCTTTTAAGCCTTATCGCTATTCTGAGCTAAGTTTATTAACAAACAGAAGTAGTATAATGCATGGTGTTGATGTGAAAATTAAATGGTGAAACATGGTATGTATTTAATTATGATGGTAATAAAAGCTAATGTTCATCCACAGAACAGCTGCGAGTGGTGATCAACACCTTAAAATCACAGTGCTCAGGAGGCAGAGGCAGGCAGATCTCAAAGTTTAAGGCCAGCCTGGTCTTTAGAGTGAGTTCCAGGACAATCAGGACTACACAGAGAAAGCCTATCTCAAAACAACAGCAGCAAAATTTATTGATAGCCTGTGTACCATGTTGGTTTAGTTTTTATTTGTTCGTGCACTGCTCCCACACAGCTCCTCTCTGAAGTCAGTCACTATAAGGGTGAGGGTGAAGTGTTATGCCAGGACATGTCTCAAAGTCCTTATACTGAAAGAACACAACCTCGTTAATTTTCTTCATGTGCATTTAAAAACAACAAAACAAAAACTAGCCTGAGCTCACAGGACGCTTTTTACTCTCATTTGCCTGATGAATCACTGTGCGTATACAGCCAGGATTCACTTGGTGACTCTTAGGTGTGGGTTGGTGGAATATAGTAATATCAGGGTAGACAAAGCTGAGCTGATGATGTCCTATTTTCAAAATGCATGCTTTGGTTTTGTTTTTGTTTGCTTTTTGCTTTTTATACCTATCCCTTCATTCTGATTGGTAATTGGAACTTCTGCTCATACTCATGGTCACAGCTTCCTTTTAACATCTGCAAAGTCATATCCCAAACCTGAGCTGACCCTGGGGCTATGCAAACATGATCCTTACTAAAGTGGTCAAACACAATCCATGGAACCCTCCACGGGCCGCTCTTCCCTCCTGCCCTTCACTCCCTGGGCAGGTGATGCATTCAGCAGCTTTAACCCTGGTTCCCTCTTTCCGAAGTCAGTCCTCAGCCCCCACTGGAGGCAACACTCGCTCTCGGGAATCCTTGGCACTGTCTCTTTCAAAGACTACTTAACATTTTCTGCTTTGAAGAATGTTCAATGACTCTCATGTTCCTGGTGTAGTACCTCTGCTCATAGATATATCCTTAATGACAAATTTTCCTACCTGATTCATCTTTGTGCACCCATGACACTAAGCATGATGCCCTTCATATATTTCCAAATGAATTAGTGAATTAAATGGGTAGATTAAGATCTTTAAAGTACAGAATAAAATGGTGGAAGCAGTTTGAATTATTGAAAAGCTCGAATGAATGTGTTTGAAGCAATTTTGCTCTCCAATATCCATTGCCAACTGGGCTGATCTAGACTCTCCTCAGCCATATCTTTAGGGAACCTATTTCAATGAATAATTAATCTATTATTAATATCCTATCAATTATTTATATGTATTTGGTGTTTCTGAACTAAGTCCCAGGTCTTTGGAAACAGTTCGTTTTTCTCTGAAGTATTTTAATATTTCTTTTAAAAATAGAAACCCAGTTTACACTATGAACTTCTTGCTCATAGTTAGTATATACGGTTTCAGCCCCACTTGTCTCTCCTCAGGCAACAGGCCTTCTGAGAAGCAACAGTTTTGGATGATGCTCCATGGAAACAACACATTTTGAGATCAAATAATTTTAGCAAACACCAACCCTATCCCTTCTTCCTCTTAGAGATTCTCAGAAGCCTACTTTCTATAGAACTACTGTGTTATTTTACTCTTCAATAAGAAGACCTGTTTTTATTGGTCTTTTCCTGATTTAATGAGGCTTCTACTTTAGTTTGGAGATTATTTATTGGGGCTTAATACACAAAGAACTAAGGTATTGTCCCTGCTCTCAGGATGCAGCTGAAAAAAAATCACGACTAGAGTACCAAGAGGCCCTCTGACAGGGTAGCAGCTCACAGGAGTGGTCCCCTGTGTCCATGTATTCATTACCTGGAGGGAGATGATTCTATAGGCCAGTCCCCACTCTACTCCGTGGCTTGGGACAGAGAGGGATTTCCTGCCTCTTGGATTCACTTATTCTCACCACAGATGATTTCAGAGGACCTCACATCTTCATTTACAAGCATAGATAATTTTAGGTTAAATCATATGATACTGCCAGCAGTCAGTCATTTTTACCCCTAAGTGACTATGTCTTATATAGTTCAATGCCATCTTCTTTGGCTTTGCTGACACTTATTTGAGGTGCAGGTCTAGGGGCTGTTTGGAGAGAGGATGCAGTTGGGTCTGGTCCCTCTCATTCAACTTGTGATAATTATTTTTTAGCTTATCTTCTATTGGCTCCTCCATGCTCCATCAATATCTCTTAATACTCAAGGTTCACATACTAGCTCTCTTGCAGAGACCCTGTGCCAATCTTGCCCTCTCTCCTGAGAGGCAGCCTTACATTTTACTGCAAAGAAAATTCCACCAGAGGCTTGCAAAGAGAAAGAAGATGTAAGATTGTGTCCTGCATTACTATACCACCACGTGCAGGGCAAGAATGGGCCCAGGAATAAGAATGGACTGGTCCACTGCTTGCCATTGCCTTTCTTCACTTGGAATGTGCTCCAAGGGCAATTTCTTCCAAACAAGAGCTGTCAAGCAGAAAACAAATACAGTTGCACAGTGGGAAACTAAGGTACCATCAAGCCGGGCACCTTGTGCTCAGAGCAAACAAGAGTGCTTGGTCAATAATAAAGCTCACGAAAAAATGAAAGGGGGTTGGTACTATTAAGCTGGGTATAATGGCACATGCCTTTAGTTCCAGCACTCTTGAGGCAGAGACAGGAATATCTGTAAATTTTAGAAGCTAGCCTGGTCTACATAGTGAGTTCCAGGACAGCCAGGACTAAAATAGACAAATCCTGCCAAATAAATAAATAAATAAATAAATAAATAAATGAATGAATGAATGAATGAAAGAAAGAAAGAAAAGAAAAGAAAAGAAAAGAAAAAAAAGTGTTATTGTCCTCCATAGTGAGATTGAGATTACCATCGGTGATTGGGTGTCTTCAGCATGCAGGATAGTTAGTATGTGGGGCTTCTGAGGACAGAGGGAGACAGAGCTGCAGCCCCTGTAAGGGGATGGGCTCTCTAGCCAAGTAGAGAAATCACATTGAACACATCAGGGAATATTTTGGATTTCCAGGACCCAAGGCATAGAATCTTCCCATAGACATAGGGTCATATTTTATACAAGGAATGCTTTTCTGAAGACAGCACAATTCAAGACAAATTTTCCCATAGCAATAACTACAAAGTCGGATGTGTTCTGGGGAGCATAAATCTATAATTACTGTGTTGTCTTTTTCTGTAAAATAGCTTTTTATTTTCTTAGCATTATCTTTAATATTTTTCAGAACCTCTGCCTACATTAACAGGGACATGGGGAGAGTGGGCAGGCTTTGTTTTGGCATTGTACCACACTGACTTCCCTTGCAGAGAAACACAATTTGATGGAGATTTTCATTGGCCTTTGTGTGTTCATGCTCATTTGGGATCTTTTAAAAGACGATGCCCTACCAGACATTTAAGGCATAAAAGCATAGTAAATTATATTTGCTGATGTTAAAAATACTAGCAAAATAGCCACCAAGATACTATTTAACACTTTGATATATGCAAACAATGGCTGTATTGACCACAGACCCTGAAAAAGGATGGCAGGCATTTGTGTGGCCTGGCATGTGGGGAGCATGGGAACTGTTTGCAAGGACCTCTGCCAGGCTTGGAATTATGCAGCTCTTGATGTATTCCCCCCCCCCCCCCCACACACACACAGAGGGTTCATATTAATTCTTGTTTTGTGGATAATGTGATACTCTACCAAGATATGGAAGACAATTAAACTGTCTTCTGCTCCTGCTAGACCTTGCTAGGGCAGGATTCACCAGGAGGGTGAATTCATTGAATAGTTCCTGGGTGTGCATAGTCCTCAAGGTGAGGTCCCTCCACAACAACATCAGCACTAGGTGGAGGTCTTGGTGCTCGGTCATCCTGCTTCAGGGCTGTTGCAGGGTGGAGCCTAGGATTCTCCCTCCTTAACAGGCTCTGAGTGCATGCATGGAGTAGCAGGCTGGGTGGTGCTATACGGATCATCTGCCTACCCTTAGACCTTTTCACTTGTTACAAACACCTCAGTCCACCCTCATGGTACAGTTAGAGAAGAGCTTTGCAGTGTGACAACATTCGAGATGAGCCTTCCATGGGATGAAATGATTGATGAGCTGCCAAGAACTCTCCCTTTGATGGTGAAAACATATGAGGAAACATGAGGTCCCTGACTTTGACCTAGGGAAGTGGACAGAAATGGAAGGCTGAAGAAGCCACAGTCAGGTTTGAAGAGCATGTTTCAGTGCCAGAACAAGAAGGAATGACCCACACCTCACCCAATGGCTCAGGTTTCAGAATGCTTTTGTTATTTAACACAGCTGCCATCACGTAAAAGGTGCTTTGTTTAAAGAGGTGTACTAATGGAGGCATCAAGGTATATGATATAGACTTTGCCCTCAAGGGGTGCACAGTAGCTTTTTAACCGTTTCCAGAATAAGGCTTAAGCAACCCAACTGTTCAGAAAGCACTCTTTCTGAGTATGTTTTGTATTCTAGAGATGAAGTGGAAACTCATGAAGGAGCTGATTTCTTCTCCAAAAACCACAGGTCCATCACATGTCAAAATGTATTCAGCTTCTTGCAGCCCTGAGATGACATCTAATATTACTTCACATAAAATTCATCCGGGCATGCACACAGAGACCAGCAGTCATCTGAGGGACAGAGTAGCAGTGCATGGGATTAGGGGGATTGATTTTCCTCTTTAAACATTTCTTTAGCTGTATTTTTAGTGGTGCTTATATAATAAAAACATTCATTTCGAAGGCCACATAGTATCTCAACTGTTTCTATTGTGCATTGTATCGGCAGGGTTAGAATCAGCTCATTATTCCTTAGTGTCAGGAGAACGGAAAGTGATTACGTCTTTTGATAAAAAAGATAAATGATAGGAAATTCATTTGAAAGCTCTCAGAGTTTCCACACTGAGCTAGCACAAAGCCTTCCTTCTGTTCAGGGCACCCCCATCCTTCCAGCTGCTGCCACATGTTGGTGTGACACTCTTTGAGACTCACACCTGGGGTAGTAGTGTTTCCCGGAAAGCATGATCACAGAGTTGAGATCGTAGCCCTTGACTGTGTTCCTCCATCATGGTCGGCCCCCTTGTAGTGATGTCATTTCTTCTTCTATGGGACCTGAGGACAACTGGGGCAAAGTTGCTGGATAATGGATAGATGATGGATTGGTGGATGTGTAGAAGTTTATCAACTTTCAAAGAGGCCTTCATTCAATGCTTGGCCCTAGGTCAGAAGTCTATAAGAGCTGGTAAGAGAGAAAACTGGACCCAGTCTAGTTCTGTAATTAGACAAGTAACTCTGAAGAAGCCATACACTATCCAAGGCCTCTCACTGGTAAAGGTAGAGGAACCCATCTTTCTCAGGAAGTTTGTGTGAATATAAAGATTTAACTGAAAACCTCTTTAAAATTACATCAACAAATCCCTGTGCTCTCAGTGACACAAAGCACCTTCTACTGTGTCTAATCCAGGCACTTTCCACCAGGCCCTCCAGACGCCCACTGGTCTTCTTTCAATTTAGGCAATGCAAAGCGTGGACACCAGTTCCAGTTAAGCTCCACAAAGCACATGTTGACCATTCTGGAAGCCATGTTAAGTATCAGAGCCCCTGTGCCTCTTACTGATGCATGTTCTACTTTCCAAGTATCTGGTGATGGGACTTGGGATGGTCCTCTTCTAGAATGAGACAAGTCAACCCTTACTCCATAGAAGCTTCAGAGTTAGGGGATCCAGAGTTTAAAAAATGTAGCTATCCTTTTTTGGGGGGGGAGGGGGAAGTTTCATTTTTTTTTTCTTGTACCAGTAAGAAAACAAAAGAAAACCCCCAAACTTCACATTAATCATTCCGCTTATGCTTTTGATCTCTCGTCAGACAAATTAACAACTGTGTCACTTCTATGAGTCATATTAGGCTCTTTGTACTCTGGGAATTAATTTTGATAGGTTGACAGACTCCAGAAAGCACTGAAGGAAACATTTGCATCTATTGGCAGAGAACTCCAAATGCTGTCTCACTGGGCATGAAGGGAGCGACACTTTGTAATCCTGAATCCGTTTATCAAAATAGAGCTTTCTCCAGTGTCAGAACAAGTCAGGGCACAAATAATTTCCTCCATCAATGCTAATAAAACAAGGCGGATGGTTTCATTGGCTGTCATGTTACAGAAAATGATATTGTTTACATGTGTTTATTTTTAGCAAGTAATTTACCCAGAAGGTCAGGGTAGATTCATGCTTGAACCTTAAAATCGCCATATTAATGCTGATTAATATAATGTGAGAAAGAGGGACACATCAATGGAATTATATTGGGTCTACACAAACCTTTGGTTTAGAAATCAAAAGATGTAAATTGTATTCGTTTTTCTACTTTGCTGGTTGGATGCCCAGTGTGGGCATTTGCTGTTTACACCTGCCAACTGCCCAGGTCCCTATCTTCAAGTGACAGCAGCTCTTACCCATTTACACTCCATGTTTTCCCTGAAGCTGATCTTTCTCCTCGGCCCTTGGGAGATTGAGAATTATGGTCATTAGGTCCATAAACAGACATTGTGGTTTAAAACAGATCAATAATATCCAAACTGTGGCTTTTACTAGAACAACTGAGAATAACCTTTTCAGTTTTGCTGAGGTTGGCCAACTAATAAGTCATAAGGCTAGACCTTCTCGTGATCATTCTTGTTTACCTTACAGAAAGAAAAATGCATCATCAAGGCATGGATAAAGTTATATTGAGGACAGTGTTAATTGAACATGTAGATGCAGTTATATATATAAAAACTAATGCCTGGCATTTTCAAATACAGTAATTAATAAATCCTCCCTGTCCTTTGCATTTCCTTCTCCCTCCTTCCCTCTCTCTCTTTCTATTTCTTTTGTTTCTGTCTTAAACTTTTTAAAATTACATTTATTTATTTAACTAGTGGTTTGTGTGGGGGATCATAGGATAACTTCTGGGGAGTCAATTCTCTCTTCTCATCATGTGCATCCAAGGGATGAAACTTGAGAAATTAAGCTTGGCTGCAGGGACCTTTACCGGCTGAGCCATCTCAACAGCTCTGCCTTTGTTTTTCTCATTTGCAATACAAGAACACTTTTCTTGGTAAATGCCTTAACTTCTCTAGGCTTCTTACCTGATAAATGAAGTGAAATGAGTTCCTTTCATCAAAGAGCATGCCTGGCTTAAATGAACAGTTTAGAAGCAATGAAGCGCAGCTAAAGTTCCAGAGACGGGAAAGAAGATGTCTAGAGAAGACATCTCTAGAACTTTCTCAGCTCTACAACCAGGGACAGGTACCTCAGTGACATGGCTGGACTGGGGAATAGACCATATCACTCCTATACTAGAGGGCAGCAATGCCATCATTGCTAGGACACTGCATCCGGGACGTGTTTGTGACATAATGGATGCCACACAATATTGTTCTTTCTCACTGTGGACCATATTCCCCACCTGTTGGATAAAGCCCAGACAAATCCCACGTAGAAATGAGTTATAAAAAGTATATTTTAATAAAGTATTTATTCTGCTGCAATAATTACAACTTGAAATTCAATTGAAAATTAATTGCTCTCGCTCCTCCCAACTTGGGTATGAACTATACAGAAAAGAAAATGGTTGTCCCCTCCCCTCTACTTGTCCTCTACCTCTCTCTGTTGATCATCGGGCTGCTGCTAGATCCTGCAGGGCTTGGAGATGGTGAAGGGAGAAGTGAGGAGTAACCAACGTATCTGCATGGCATAGCCCATGCGACCACCAGGTTGGCCAGGATTCCAGGAAACATTCTGTTGGTTTCTGTGTGGTACATTCTCTTCCTGGAACAACTGAACTGAAATGGGTGTTTTCTTCTCTCCTCTGTCCCCTGACATTTGGCACTTCCTAGGCTCTGCTGGATCTCTTCTCTCCTCCAGTTACCCATATGGGTGTATCCAAGTTTGCTTTCTTTTGCTTTGATAGACATCCTGATGAAAGCAACTTGTTGAGGCAAGGGCTTGTTTCATCTTATGTGGAGGTCCACAAAGGTTTCCTAGTGAGAGCTGAGCTTGCTTTACCCAGCAGAGCTGCATTAGAGGGTTGCTTGACCATGTGCATGGTGACCAGGTGATTGGAAAGGGTCTGCACTTGACTGTGCTAGGGGGAGATCTCTTGCTCTGCCCCTTGGCATGTCTATAAATAGCACTTTAGAAGAGACAGAAGGGGCTGCTGGATTAGGATCCAGGCCCTCCCGAGACTATTCTGTGTTCCTATCTGTTTCTTTCCCCTCTATCCTTCTATGTAAATCTCTTATCCCTCACTCCTCAAGAATAACCTGGGGTAAAATGTGGGAGCCAGCCTCCCACAATCTTATGACTCCAAGATCAAAACTTATCACTGAGGGAAGTCAGGGCAGAAACTGAAGAAAGGAACTAAAGTAGAAACCATACAGGAACACTGTTACTGGCTTACTCTCTGTGGCATACTCACCCTGCTTTCTCATACAGCCCAGGTCTACTAGTCTAGGGGTGGTGCCACCCATAGTGGGCTAGACCCTTCTCCATCAGTTAGCAATCAGGAAAACTCCCCCACAGATGTGCCCACAGGTCAATGTGATGGAGGCAGTTCTTTTACTGAGGATCCTTCTTCCCTGGTATGTCCAGATTAGCCACCACAAGATGGGTCTAACAGCTTATTATCTAGTTCACCTCCTACCCACCGTCTTTGGTTATCTATGGCATCTACCCTCACGATGCTCTCTCTACTCTACCACTCAGGCTAATATAGCAGATGAACTTTTTCAGGTGTGATCTAACTTTCCTATTCTAAGCAACAAAGGCCTGTGTCTTCAAAGAATTCTTTCAAAGCTCTTCTTTCTTTGTTCAACTGGAAAGAGGGAAGCCACCCTTTATATTTTATATTGGGGCCTTGGGGACTCCTAATTCTAACTGATTCCTCCCAGTCTCTGAACTAAGACATAATGGACCCAGTGATAGCTAATCTATTTATCAACCCGGCAAGAGAGAAACTATCTTGAAGAATTGCCTGTAGTTTTCTTGTCCTGCAGCTGCTCTCAAATAATTACTGAGAGGTTTATATTAATTATAAATGCTCAGTCAATAGCTCAGGCTTGTTACTACCTAACTTACATTTAAATGAACCCATATTTCTTATCTATGTTTTGCCATGTGTCTCATGGCTTGTTACCTCATTTTCTACATATCCTGCTTCCTCAGCATCTGGCTCAGTCTCTGACTCTGCCCTTCTTCCCATTATTCTCCTAGCTTGGTTGTCCCTTCTATAATTCCTGCCTGGCTACTGGCCAATCAGCTTTTTATTAAACCAATCTAAGTGACAAATCTTCACAGTGTACCAAAGAATTATTCCACAGTAATTGCCTCCATCATGCTGGCCTATGGACATGTCTGTGAGGGCATTTTTCTTTTATTGCTAATTTATGGAGGAGGATCCAGCCTACTGTGGGAGGTACCATTCCTAGGCAGGTGGGTCTGGGCTGTATAAGGTAGCTGAACCTGAAACTGGGAGTACAGCTTTCCTCAGTGGTTTCTGTTTCAAGCTCTTGCTTTGCCTTCCCTCAATGATGGATTATAATCTAGAAGATGAAATAGACCCTTTCCTCCACAAGTTGCTTTTGGTCATGTGCTTATCACAGCAACAGAAAAAACAAACTGGAATAGATTTCCTTTTAACATTTTATCCCATGCCTCTTTAAATTTTCTAGTTCTATCTCTCAAGGTCAGTGGAAAGTTCTTCGTGAGGTATTTTCAATCCTATCTGGGGGTCTTTTTCCAGGTCATCTCTTTGTCTAGGAAGCAACAGAGTCAATCAATGGTGGTCTTGGAACTGAAATCACTCATCTTTATTCAGGAGTATTCCTGCAGAAAAATACTTCAATCACATCTGACAATATGTCCAGCCATTCTTACAGGTAACTTGCATTATTATTTAAATTCTAACACAATCTACTGGTACAAACATCTTTTGAGTCAGATTCCAAAAGGGAGCCCCCAACATGTTAAGTAGGTTGCCCAAGATGGCAAGACCTCAGAGTGTACTGGCCTTTAGACCTTGTAAGCTTCTTCCTAAACTCATTACCATCTGTTAAAATCTTTCTCCCATTTTCCACACAGCAGCTGAGATGTCTGCGCATTCATATTAAGCAGAATGAAAACATTTCTAGAATTCATTTCCAGCTCTAAGGAGGTGTTAAATCTGGAGTATTTCACTGATCATTTTTCCTCCAGCAGCAATAATTGTTTTGAAGAACTTGACACACTTTTCACCCGGGCTCAGAGCTACTGAGTGGGCAGGGAGCAATGAGGAACTGAATTCCAAGAGCCGAATTTGCATTGTGCTGTGTGCCTCTGAACACCCCAGGCCCATTAACAACAATGATAGGTGTGCTCTGAGTTCCTCCTCGGAGCCTGGAATCTATCCTATCTTTGGGGATCCATTCTCATCCTCGGGCCCTCTGTGTGCTCAACCTCTACAGCATTTACTCTGTAATTTATAAAAGTGTGTGTTGCACCTGGTTGCCCAGAAAATTTAAAATAGTTTAAAAGCCTTTGACAGCAGCTTTAAATTAAAGCTCCCCAAATCCCTCGCTTGATGAGTGTAATTAAACTCCGACCCACACTGGTGAGCCACGCAGCACATCCTAAGGACCAGAAGGCTGGGCTTGGTGTGTGGTGGGAGCATTTCCTGAGTCCGGAGGGGAAAGCATGATCATCCTTCAGGCAGCAGGCTAAACTGAGGGCATACTGGAACTTATAAATAGAGCTCGGCAGAGCACCAGCACTCGACCAACTTTTTCATCTGACACCGCGGTCAGGTTTTCTGTTTGGTGCTTCTGGTAGCAAGCTGCAAACTGGCTTGTCCTTACACCCCAGCTTTTTAGAAGACCAGAGAGGCAAAGGAACCAGAGTTTCTCCCAGAGATGGGTCACATTTGCCCAGTGAGAGCAAATCTCATGTCATTCATTTGAGGCTGAACCTGGATAATCTACCTAAATAGATAGATAGATAGATAGATAGATAGATAGATAGATAGATAATAGCAGCAACAACAATGTCTTCCCATGATACCTCTTTTATTTTATTTTCTAAGATCAGTCTTGTTTTAAACCCAGGTCTTATGAACCTTGGGATACTGTACAAAGCATCCAACTGGGAATTGCGTAGACTCTCATTTAATTCCTGACTGCACCAGCCTGGGAGTGAATGCCTTCACCAAGTAGTATCGTTGGTGGCCTCTGTGTCCAGCAGCAGGCAGATAACGATGCGCCATCTGCAGCAGCTGTCCTACTAAGTAGACATGGTAACAACAATACATGTGACTTTGCCTGGCATAGCACTGGGCACTGTTGTGAGCTTTCATGGTTGTGCTTCCTCCATGGTGCAAGTTGGGTAAATCATCTGATGTTGAATCTTTGGTACTTTTCCTAGGGTGGCACATCCTTCTGTTCTTCTACTACTTCCCGATCCAAATTGTGAAGGTTTCTCTATCAGGTCAATGCATCTTGGTAAATATATTCTTATGCTTCAAGATAAAATGGTAGTGGTCTAGAAAAATACAAACAACCAACTTATATAGTAAAGAAAATGAGCTTAGGATCTAAATGATCCACAGTTGTGTTAGCTGTGTGCTTGGTGGGACTGGAGGCATTTGCTGGGATGGGCTTTTATTTATTTGTTTGTTTGTTTGTTTGTTCATTATGCATACAGTGCTCCACCTGTCCAGAAGAGGGCACCAGATCTCATTATAGATGGCTGTGAGCCACCATGTGGTTGCTGGGAATTGAACTCAGGACCTCTGGAAGAGCAGCCAGCGCTCTCAACCTCTGAGCCATCTTTCCAGCCCAGGATGGGCTCTTAAGGTGCACATCACATATAGTAGCCTCTAGGCTACTGAGCACAAAATTGAACATAAATAGTCCTGTCTGTAAGGGGATACACCTCAGATATTGGAGCCTTTTAAATATCTCATTAATTTCTTTCTTATTTCTTCCTTGACACAGTGGTAACTCATAGACAGTTGTTCAATTTCCATGAGTTTATAGGCTTTTTCTGAAATCCAGCTTTAATCCATAGTGGTCTGATAAGATATAGGGAGTTATTTTAATTTTTTTTCTTGCCTCTGTTGAGATTTGTTTTGTGGCCGATATAAGGTCAACCTGGAGAAGGTGCCATGAGGTTCTGAGAAGAGGGTATATTCTTTTGTGTTTGGGTGAAATGTTCTGTAGGTTCTATTAGGTCCATTTGAGTCTAAATGCCTGATAGTTCCACTATTTATCTGTTTCTGTCTGGATAGCCTGTCCATTGGTGAGAGAGGGTGTTGAAGTCTCCCACTATTATTGTGTTGGGTTCAATGTATGACTCAAGCTTTAGTTATGTTTCTTTTACAAATATGGGTGCCCTTACATTTGGGGCATAGATGTTCAGGAGCCAGAGGGGTCAAGAACACCACAAGAAAACCCACAGAATCAACTAACGTGGCTCAAAGGGGATTAAAAAACCGAACTGACAACCAGGGAGCCTGCATGGGACTGACCTAGGCACTCTGCATAAATGTCAAAGTTGTGTAGTTTGGTCCTCTTGGGGAACTCCTAACAGTGGGAACAGGGGCTATTTCTGACTCTTTTACTGGCTTTTGGGACCCTACTCCTCATACCGGGTCACCTTTCCCAGCCTTAATACATGGGGAGGGGCTTAGTCTTACTGCAACATGCCAGGCCTTGTTGATATCTGTGGGAGACCTGCCCCTTTCCTGAACAGAAACAGAGGAGGAGTGGATTGGGGTGGGGTGGGAACAGAGGGGAAGGAGGGGAGAGGAACTGGGAGGGAAGAACAGAGGGAAAACTGCAGCCAGGTTGTAAAATAAATAATAAATAAATATCTTTTTAAGCAATCTAGACTGATTACACATTCAAATAATATTTAGAAGTTGGGAAAAATAAAAAATAACCAAAGTTAATCTCACTGGCATCTTTTATTCTTTTAATGTGGCTACTATAAAATTAAAAATTACCTTTGTGGTTTTCATTGTATTTAAACTGGCTGGCACTACCTTAAAGGTTTCCCTTATGTCAATCGCAAGAGGTAGGTACATGTCTGGATTGGATCAAACAAACTGTTTGAGGAACATAATCTCTCAGAACCTCAGAATTCAAACCCTTGTGTGGGTGCAGCCCAGGGTAAGCAGGATCTGGAAGGTGTTCCTGAGCCCACCTTGAGTCCCAAGCCAGAGATGCAGCCTGATGGTAGAGCATTTGCCTGGTACTTTGCAAGAAGAGCATATTCAAAGCCCTGGGTTGGATCTCTAGTGCCTCCACCAGAAATAATAATCATAATAATAGATAACAGTAGTAATAATTGAATGAATAAACAAAAAGCCTTGGGCAATGGGGTCAGAATGAATCTTTAATCTGGTATGGTTCAAAACTCCTCTTCCTAAGTCTTCCCTCGCTCTGCCCTTTAGAGACTCGCAGCTTCTCTCTGTACTTTTCATTATGTTATATTATATATTATATTGTTTTAGGAAAGGAGGGAAGGGGAGCAAGGGAGAGGGGAGGCATGGGGAGGAAGGACTGTACCGGTCATTTGTCATCAGGAAGTACTTCTCCCTCTAGGTCAGACAACTGCTTCACTGTGCCTGGTCAAGGGTCTCTAGGCCAATGAGCAGTGTCGGATGTTGGGGGTCTCTGATCACCTGCCATTCATTAAAGAATAGCCCTGGATCCTTCCTTCTTCAGTGGCTGTGAGTGGACAACCTCGACAATTGCCTGATTCAGTTGCTATTCTAAAATAGTTGCTGAGTTGGGCTGGCAAGATGGCTCAGGGGGGCAACACATTGGCTGCCAACCCAATGAGATCTGAGTTCAATCCCAGAATCGTACAAGGTGTCAGGAGAGAAGAGTTATCCACAGTGCAGGTATGCTGTGATGCTCGTGCATATACACATATACACATACACAGAAGTAGGGGAGGGAGGGAGGCAAGAAGGAAGGGAGGGAGAGAGAGAGAGAGAGAGAGAGAGAGAGAGAGAGAGAGAGAGAGAGAGAGACCAGACAAATTTTTGAGATATCTGGTAAATTAAAGTAAGATCCTTTTCACTAGGGCTGGCAGTAAACATGATCCTGGAGTACAAAAACAACCATCTCTCTACATGGCCATGTAGCTGAACTGGGCTTCTCTCCATCTTCTTTTGTATCTAATTGCTGGTCATATTCTGCATGATACACAGCCAATGCCCAGGTGAGATATTCATGGGATGAGCAGAAGTCTCAGTGCTGTGTAGAAGGGGCTCTGGGCATAATCCACGTATGGAGGAATCACATGTAAAATTCCTATGTTGAAGTCCTAATCCCCATGTACATGTAGAGACAGCACCTTTTAAAAGGTACCTAAATTAAAATGCGTTCGCGAGGATAGGTCTCAATCTAATGTGACTTGTTTCCTTTATAAAAGAGACAAAGGTACACATACAGGGAAAGCCATGTGAAGACATGGGGGAAGATGGCAACTTACAAGTCAAGACAAGAAGCCTTGGAAGAATCCAACCCTGATGATACTTCAATCTTATTCTTCCAGCCTCCAGAATTGCCAGAAAATACATTTATATTTTTAATCCACCTAGCCTGTGGTTGTTCATATGACAGGCTTTCCCCAAATTGAACTTGCCCAGATTTTTTTTCCTGCCTGTTCAGCCACCTTGCTGCAAACACATGAGTGGCGTAGGCCGTCAGTGAGCTCATGATAGGAACCAGGTGAGCAGAACTCCCAGGTGTTCAGTCCTGCCTGGAGCTATGGCTGGAGGCCCAGGCTATGGCAGAGAACTTGCCCTTCACCCCTGCTACCGTGGTAGCAAGCCAACAGTCCCTTTCTGCTCTATTAACTCTTGGAGGGCAGGCTCCAGCGCCCACACCTGCTGTTTCCTCCGTCTTTGCCTTCTGAGTTGGCAATGAAATAGAAGGCCTTTCCCAGCCTCCCAGAAAATGAGAGGCATCTTTCTTTGCTTTGAAAGCAAAGCCTGAGAGTTGTAAAGACCGACACGTTCTTGGTGATACAGACTTCAAAACAGCAGATGGCAAGGTTACCAAGTGCTGAAGGAACTGAGTTGTCTTCTGAGGCCTGGGAACTCTTACTGTGACTCAGAAAAGTTGTGCACGCAAGACTTCATCAATTATGCATCATAAACAAGTCATTTAAATGCACA
The DNA here is from genome assembly GCF_903995425.1 of Onychomys torridus. Lineage (NCBI taxonomy): Eukaryota > Metazoa > Chordata > Mammalia > Rodentia > Cricetidae > Onychomys > Onychomys torridus. Next base: position 36,096,612 of record NC_050455.1, read on the forward strand.
CTTCACTAATTGGATAGTGCTTTAATTCATAATAATACAGTGTGTTGTAATTACAAACCCCATCCCCCACTGCCTTTCAAAATGCACAGGTGAGCAGAATGAACTGCCCTTGTGAGGTCTTGCAATTGGGACAAATGCCCAAAGCATAGAGTGATGTGAGGCAGCGGGGGAAGGGAAGCATGCCTGCCATCTCTGTTCTGTGTCTGTACCTGTCTTTGTCCTATGATTGTAGAATTTTGGGTATACAGCAAGTCGACATTTCCCTTCTGCTAAGTTTGAGTCCAGGACAGACCAGTTGTTTTGGCTACAGTTTGTGACTTCTCTGACCATCTAGGCTATGGTGGATGTTCCTCTTCAGAGACTGTCTACTTTCATATAACCTGGAGAACATTCTGAAACCATAGAAACTGTTAGGTAGGTGTCTTGTAGTTAGGAAAGATACTGTAAACCCACCTGCCTGGTCACACCTGGCTCCTGTGCAATAAGGAATACAACAGAGGGTCTTTGAGATGGCTCCATGGTTAAGAGCACTTGATAATCTTTCAGAAGAGCCAGGTTCAGTCCCCAGCATTCACATAGTGGCTGACAATCATCTATAACCCTATTCCACAGTTCCATAGGATCTGACGCCCTCTTCTTACCCGCACAGGAACCAGGTGTGCACATGATACATGTACATACACGCAGGCAGAACACACACATTAAGAATCAATCAATCAAAAAAAATTTTAAAGGAAATAAGACAGATAAATTCAGGTTTTGACAAGGAAGAGTTGTGGCTCACAGAGAATTTTCACCTATAGTTCAGCTCTCAGGGAGATGATGTTTCTCAGAAATGTTTCATCATTCTGCCTCTTTCTTGGTACCATAATAAGTTCATTCAAACGAATGTTGCCCATCTTCACTCAAATCTACTTCTCTGTGCTGTGGCTGTAGGTCACTGTTTAACCTGCACAGGTCTAGAAAGACCTCCAAGCTTGTGACCTGATGCCTAACTTGTTTGTCACCTACAGGCTTCTTGAGAGACAGGCCTGTGAGCTGGAGAATGCATCCCTGGGAAGGAAGTTGAAGATGTAGCCCCCTAGCAAGGGGAGGTCTCTGGGAAAAGCAAAGAAGGTTGTACCAGGCTTTTTCTTTTGGGCCGTCAACCATCTCCCAAATCATGGAGACTTATTAGTTATGAAGGCTCGGCCTTGCTTAGGCTCATTTCTGGCTAGCTCTTTAAACTTAAATTAACCTGTTTCTTTGTACTTTTCTTTCTCTCTGTCTGTCTTACTTTTACTACTTCTCCTGGCTGACTGGCTGGCGGCTGCCTGGCTTCTTGCCTTGGGCATGTCTCCTTCTTTCTCCTCATTCTCTTCTCTCTTCCTTCTTCTCTCCTTCCTCGATTTCTCCTCCTATTCTCTCTGCCTGCCAGCTCCACCTTTCCCTCTCTTGTCTTGTCTAGCTACTGGCTGGTCAGCTTTATTAGACCAGTCAGGAGCCTTAGGCAGGCAAGGTAAAGCAGCAACACATCTTTTCATAATTAAACCAATGCATTATAAACAAATGTAACACACCTTTACATAGTTAGAGTAATATTCCACAGCATAAACAAATCCTTACACAATTAAATATTCCATGACAGAAGGCTTCCTGTCTAAGCCCTGGCCACCTGTGGAAGTCCAATTTTCCCTCCCCTAGCCTTGCCTACGGCCCTCTATGTATCCAGAGGTTGAGCAAGAAGATAGAGTCCCTGAGAATGTAGCCAAGTGCTCCTGCCTCGATGGTCTGGAGGGACTTTCGGGAAAAATGTAGCTCAAGATATTTGTCCAGTGACCCCTGCTTAGCCACCAGCAGCCTTTCCCCTCTCATTCCTTGAGAGAAGAGAGGAGTGGAGAATGAACACTTAATAAAGACAGAGGCTATGGAATGTACTGCCTCATGAGGGTATCTAAAATGTGCCTAGATGGGCTTAGAGGATTGTGGACTAGGTGGCTTATGTAGCTTTGGTGTTTCAGACCCATCAATGGAACACCCTGAGCATGGAAAGAATGTTATTTTCCTGCTATGAGACCCCCATTCTTTCCCTCTCCCGTGGTGGTATCTAATTCTGCTATCCCTTTAACAGAAATTCTTTTAACAGAAAATTGCAGTCAAAAATTTAATAAAGCTACAAACAGGTTCACCTTGCAGCCTATGCCCTATCATGAAGCCTACATACACAATGTGTACTAGAACCACACAAGACATGTCAGCACTGTGGCACTTACTTACGGTGACAAATTATTCTTTGAACATAGTTAGGAAAGATACTATAAGCCCACCTGTCTGGTCACTATTTTTTAATAAACCTGACTGTAATGTTTCTCTGTTTAGCCAATGATCTGTGGAGTGGGTGGTGGGTGGGAGAGGAAGGCAAAGCTGTGGAACTGGACACGCTGAGGAAATGTGGTCCAATGATGCAGACATTTCTTCACAATGCTCTTAAGTCAGGCCATGACAATAGAAAAGCAAAATATTTAGGTGGCACTTTGAAGGTTCCAGGAACACCACTCTTGGTTAATCATTGTTCATGGGAATTGAGAGCTGGTCCTGCTGTTCAGGACTCTTTGGATTCAGGGATTCTAACACTGCCTGCTCCATACTTTGCTTGTGGTCCCCCCTCCCTGGCACTGGATAAGAACAGTGCACAGATGCTCCTTTGTAAATAGGCAGCTTTTACCCCCTGGGATGGGTGTTGTGCCCCTGAGAAAACAAGCAAGCTTGGTTATGAATAGCAGCTGTCTTTTCAAAACCCCGCATCAGGCTATATGGCTGATCACAGCTCAACTGTGTAAACTAAGGCAGACTGTGTTAGCACCAACTCTAGCTTGTTGGTTTTTATGGTGCTCTTGCCCCAAAGGAAAAGTCATGACACACAACAGAATCCACTAACAAGAATTTTATCAAGACAAAGAGAAAGGGAAAGATGTGATCAGGCCTGTGGAAAGACATGTGTGAGAGAGACCAGGAGAACATGGCACCGCCTTGTAAAGGCTAGGATGCACCTGTGTGACTATGTGACCACATAACCATGGGGTGTGGGTCATGCAGAATGTATGACCCAGAAATGACTAGGCAGAGGTGACTAAGTGTCCCGCTGGGCATGCGTGACCATGCCTGACCGTGGGGGCATGGTAGGAATTTCTATCACAGCTGTCTTACACAAATGGATGTTGATGGTGGTCTCTTCCAAATGCCCTTGTGTGGGCCCTGTTCTCAGAGACAAAATAGGTTCCCCCGAGAGTCAGCTTTGCCACTTGCTGCTTGCTGAACCTTAAGGGGCCAATAGCTATTCATTTCACAAGACCTGCACTCCTGATTGGCCTTGACCTCCTGAGATCTTTCACAAGTATGCACCACTGTGTTCATGATTCGGGGGATGGGGGATGAGTGCACAAAGTTTTAGCAGTGAGAGACAAGAGAATACGTTTGGTCAGGACTTGACCGTTTAATATCCTTTTCTGTCTCAGAGAAGTCTGACTGCTAAGTACTTGGAAAACAAGAGAGCTCCTGAAGTGGTGGGGCTCTTCCTGACATTTGAACAAACAGTGAGGCCATGTATCATGGACTTTTCTTGCTTTAGTCATCAAAGGGCATTTTCTTCACACACACACGTCGGCCAGTTAACAACTTGGGTTGCATGTGATAGCTTCAACTCCAGGATGCATTATTGGTGTGCAGACTGCTGTCAGAAGGGTAGGACTGCATCCAGACATGACTGGATGAGGGCTAAACCAGTGCCCCCACGATTCACCTCCTCTTTATTTTAATGAGTTGACTAGTGTTTCAATGTCATATGCTACTAATATGGTAGCAATGGCACCAGCTGCGTCATTGTCTTAGGTTTCTACCAAATATCCGACCCTGCCCGTCTCTCCTTAGCTTCTTAGTGGCTCCTGTGTAGTGGAAAAGCAAAGATCAATTCCCTGCCATCACAGAACTAGTACTGTGTGACAGGAGAGAAAGTGCCTGCCACTGAGCTTGGCTCAGAAATAACGCTTTGCTGGTATCTGCTCCTTGATGAGCCAAGTAATTTATGGATCTCCACCACCAAATTGAAACTGGGATAATCATGCTTCTACTGTTTATAAAATAGCAAAAATACTTCTTAAATGATAATAAATGGCCCCTTGCAAGGATGGAAACACTCTGGGCCACATGTACTGCGGCCAAGGATATATGGCATATGTAGGTAACTTGGTCCCTTTCTCTCCCCTTACCTCTGGTGCCTGCTTATTCCTCTGGCTCCCTCTTTGCCTCTTAACCAACTCCACTAAATTGTTCTCCCTCTAGACATTCTAATTTGCCCCCTAATTTATCTGCCAACCTAACCCAAAAATATAGGCCAAAAGAGGAAACCAGAGGGACTTGGTTTATAATTTCCTGACAGAGAATGCAGAATAACTCACGCTCACTGCTAAACACTGACATTTGTTATGTGTTTCCGTGTAGAACTTTAAAAATAAAAATCAATATTCTTCATGTATCTGTCTGGAGGAAGGGTCTCAGACAACCTCACAGGATCACCTTTAGCCCTGAGTCGTGATAAACTGCAGCGTTCTGTTGGCCCCTACTCTGTGCACCCTTCCTCCACCTGTCTCCTCTGGTCTGTGTCTGTAGAAGCCACCTCCTCTCCTCTGAACACAGGCCAGCTGCTGACTTGGCATGAGGGACTTTGCTGCATGTGTGCCTTGGAATAATACAAAGTAAAGCTGATTTGACTCCTTCCAGTTTACTGAGAGTGTTTGCTGTTCACGGCCTCTCCCATCCAATTGCCCACATGCTGTGACTGCAATGTCACAGCTTCCCCTCACAGTGTTTCAGATACCCACCCCTCTAATTACCTCATGGGTCTGCAATATGGGAAGTGTGCCATGGGGAAGCGTCATCTCGGTGGCAAACGGGAACAATTAGACTGGGGGCTAGAGAACCAAGCAACTTCCAAGATGGCTTCACTTGTCTGGCTGTCTGTTTGGTACTGATTCTCCAAGGGCTGCTTGGGTTTCATCACAGCTGACTATCAGAGTCCCAAGAGGGAGCATCCCAAGAGCCAGGTACTAAAATGTTTTGCATTTTTAAACTAAGCATCTGTACCATGGTTACAGGCCATGCTGACATGAAGCCCTGATTCAAAGGGAAGGCCAAATGACCCATACTTTCCAATGGGCAGTCTCAGAGAATCCTGGAAGCATGTTCTAGAACTGACAAACTGGTGTGAACTGAAATGGCAAGAAATTCAGTGATGCCCAAGGTCGTGGACACTTAATGAGGTACTTGCCCAATTTGCTACCAGCTACCGGTTGCTATTTTCCCTTGGGGTTGCCTCTGTAGTCTGTTCACACTCTGGGGCTGAGCTTCGTGGAGCCTTCACACTCTATGTGAATGTGTTACTGAAGTTTTGTAATACTGGCACCCTGACAGCACCCAGGGATTTGGAATTTGAGTGCTAACACACCAACATGGGAACTGGCTAGGGGACATTTCTTCAGCGCCATTTTGGGGGCAGGAGACTGAGGGTCGAGAGCACGGAGCATTGGCCATACCTGTCTGATGGAAGGACGCTTACTTCCCACGTAAGTGATGCTAACCAGCATGCATTCTTGTAACCAACACAGGTTGGGAACGTACAAATTTGGCCTCTGAAAACCTTTTTGACATCTTGTCTCCTGGCCTTTTGATTCTTGCCATGACATTACCAGAGAACTGGGGAATCAATTAAGAAGTGTACCTTTTGTGAATGAACCATTAATGTGAACCCACAGGTTCTCTGCTTTAGAATTGCAATGCTGAGGCTGGTCTCCCAAGGACTGATGCCTGAGAATTCTGACGGGGCCTACCTTACCTCACAGAGTTGTTCTGGGCTCAAAAGGGGGTCATGCTGGGAAGGAACACACAAAGCAGGAGCCACTTCATGACATTGTGTTTGGTTTCATGAATTCCAGAAGGAGTAAAAGGCAGTGTAGCATCAACCTCAGGAGCAATGCTTTTCTCTGAGTGGTGGAGTATTTGTGATTTTGAAGAATCCTAATAACATCCTTCAAGGTTCAAGCACTTGTGCCCACAGTACCATACAGCTGCTCAACACAGGCAGAAAATCCTAGTTGATGAATTCATTCTTCTGACAAATATTTACTCAGCACCAACTGATCTAATATCAGATCCATACGCTTGTGTTCTGTTTTGTTCCTTGTAAGAACTTTCTTGTTAATCTAAAATTTGATGCAAGGGATTCACAACTTGTCTCCAGTATCGCCTTATACCATATTTACCTTCTGTGCGAGCACACACTAAGATAAATGTGAGAAAGCACTTCAAACATATATAAACCCAAGCTTTTTATATTGCTCTTGAAAGTGGTTCCTGGTTTTATTATAGCATGGTTTTCAGGGTGGCATAGTATGAATCACACAACCTACTACTAGTTGAAATGCCTGAAAGAACGTGAGAAATAAGCAAATTGCAAAACTACAGCCCAATAATGAAAGCCACAGACCACTGGATTGCAATTATTACCTCAACCATAACGTCCCTCCTGGTGGCCCTGGGAAGAAGCGTGACCTCAAAAAGATTACAGTGTAGTGTCCTCTTTTCCTCCTCAGTAGCCACGAGTAGCTAGGAAAGACAAGACATAGTCCCAGTAGTTGCTGTCTCAGGCTCTTGATCGGGTGGCACCATTTGGGAGTCCATTAGAGCCAGGAATAAATCCTGTATTGGTGGCATGCCAGCTTCTCCATATGGACGTCAGCTTTCCCTCTACAATAGAAAGCTCTTATGAGTGTAAGTCCAAAGAATACATTGAAATGTGTGGTATGAAACAAGTACCCCAAAACACTATTTCCTCTGCCACCCTCTCCTTGCCCTTCCCCACCCCGTATGGTCGAGGGCAGATGATTTTCAGTCCATTACTCTTTTCTGTGTGTAGTCTACCATGTAACTTTCCACTTGCTCCCACTAGAGGCAGAGTATGGTTTTTCTACCCCAGTGGTATTGAGTTTGGCAACTTGGCTGGCTTTGAGTGTGGCTAGCTACGGGTCTCCTCTAGCCTTGGAAGTATTCACAGAGTCATGGGTGGGGAATTCAACTGAGTTCTTATGGCTGAGCCTTTTCTCTTGTTTTCTCACTCCCTAGCACGAGGATGATGCGCCTCAAGAAGCTGCTGGTGCAGAGGGTGAGAGACACGTGGAGGAGATCAGGACTCAGCCCGCAGCCCAGAATCTAACCCAGCAGAGCCCAGCCTAGGACAGCTGATGTCCAGCCAGTTTGCAGATACACGTGGGAGAAATGATTGCTTTAGTTGTATGCCTCTGAGTTAATGGGCACGATTACAGAAATTACTGGTAGCTACCTTATAGCTCTCACCTTCCATAATAAATCTTGCATGCATTAAACAGCAGGGAAACTAACAGCTCTGGTACCTTTATTTCCCCCTTTTTCTTTCATCAGCTCTTAGAGGTCCCAGAAGGGACTAGAACTTCATTCCTTGGCCAAGCCCTGAAAACCTGCTGCGGTGTCATGTCCTGAAGCCCCTCCATCTTTACTTGGACAATAAAGGACTTCATATCAGCGTGGAGCTATTTGGGGGCCACACTACTTCCTGTTTCCTTACAGGGTGAGCGTCAGGATTATTGTTTCTCTGAGTAAGAGTCAAACTATTGTCAATAGGAAAAACAAGCACTCTGTGCGACTCAGATTGTCTTTACTTCAAAAGAGAGTGGGTTGTTATCGGATGTGTTTGCTTGCTCTCAAGAAATCATAAGGTTGCTTGGGACATCCTCAGTGGTGGAGACACCGAAGTGGACCCTTGCCAAACATGAGACCAGACTCATGCTCTCAGCCTTACAGCCAGCAAAGGAAAACAGAGGAGAGGATACCATCTTGTAGCACCCCTGGTATATGTCCAGGTAGATAGGAATAAGAACCTGGAAGAGGGACCAAGGGCTGTTTCTGACTCTTTTCCCTGCTCTTGGGAATGCTTTCCTTTCTACTGGGTCACCTTGTCCAGCATAATATGAAAGGAGGTGCCTTGTTTTATTGCAACTTATATGCCTTGTTGGGGTGATATCCCTCTGAGGCCTGCCCTTTGCTGAAGGGAAATAGAGAAGTGGATGGGGGTGAGGGAGGAACATGGGGGAAAGGAGGGAAGGGAAACTGTGGTCGGGATGTAATATATGAGAGAATAAATTAATAATAAAGAAAAAAGGGAAGAAAGTGGAAGAGAAGGTGGAGAGTTGGGAGACCCTGGAAGGCCCAGGATAGGTTTGGATAGGTTCAGCAGTCACTGCACTGTGCTAAGGAAAGCGCTGAGGTGGTGTGTGGGAGCTGCAGTCTTGCCCCAGCTCTACTCTCCAGGCCTGGGTGTCAGGCTCCAAGCTGTATCCACTTATAGCAAGGTTTCTTCAGCTGGCAATTCCTTTTCACCCAGAAATTCTTTATCTTACTCGTGGTATTTAGGTGGGTAAAATCAGCCTGCAAATCAAACACTTACAGATAAGAAATCAGAAAGAAATTTTATTTTAAAACAATTTTTGTGTGTGTGTATATATATATATATATATATATATATATATATATATATATATATAAAACCTCACATTTACTTAGGAGAAAAACACATTTGCATACAGATGAGGTAGGCATGCTTGTTTATTATTACATAAAGAACTAAATCTTGGCTGACTAGTTAATACTGCAAAATACAGAGGGTTGCCAATGTTTTTTAGAGTTGATGGGGAATCTGATTTTATAATTGTCAATGCCATGAACCTGCTTTACATAAATATGGAGTACAAAACAGAAGAAGGATGTTTAGGGCTATTTCAGAAATTGTTCAAACACTATCCTGATCCTAAGACAAAACTCAATGAAGATTTTTAAAGGAAACTCAAGTCAGTACACCAAGCAGCATTTTTAAAAGTCAGACATTCTGCAGGGTGGTGCACACCTTTAATCCCAGCACTTGGGAGGTAGAAGCACTTGGGAGGCTAGCCTGGTCTACAGAGTAAGTTCCAGGATAGCCTGAACTACACAGAAAAATACCATCTCAAAAAAACAAACAAAACAAAACAAAACAAATCAGACATTCTAGCACAATTTAATCAAAGTAGGCTAATTCAATACTTTGACACTACAAGACAACAGTATAGGAAAAAATTAAAAGCCGTTGCTTTGCACGACTAAATGATTGTGTTTTGGTAGGACAGAAAACTTTGTATGTCCAGAAAAAACCCTGCAAGGTATAACACAGTCTGAAATGTGAGCTGAGTGAGTGATTATGATGGGAGTTGTCTGGCCGCACCCTGTGTGGTGGCCGCCAGCATATACAGTGTGAAGTGCCTACTTCATGTTTTCACACTCGGCACTGTAGTGGGATCACCCCATGCAACATGGGCAAGACCTGCGAGAAACATCCCAGACTTGCTGGGTTTGGTTTTGAGTTTGTTTGTTTGTTTTTGAGGGGGGTTGTTGTTGTTGTTACTACATCTAAACACTTTGTGCTGTTGCTGAAATTCTTGCAAGCCCCAAATTCAGTGACATGGTCCCATCTGATGTCATAACCAATAATTTTAGAGAGCTTTCTGTGGTTTTTTAAATCCCTATATTCACAGCATGGAGTAGCACCTGCTCTGGGCTAGAACAAGGCACCGCATATGTGGGACATCCCCTGAAGGCCCCAACTCCAAGCCTTTGTTCTTCTACCTCAACCCTTGCCCAGAGCAAGGAGTGATGTTAGCTAAATAAATCCCTTCTATCTGGCTTGTCTACTGTGAAGGCCTTTGGATGCCTTCTTCTCTGTCCCATGGAGTGTCCTGCTGAGCTCAGAGTGGCTCCCTCTGGGGAAGATATGGAAGTGGGCTTTCCAGAGAGGAAGCACCTGTTTCCGGGTCCATTGGCAACAGCGCCCAGCCCTTCCCACTTGGCTGCTATGAGGAATCCACAGCAGTTTCCCAAGCCTGAGGGGGTCTGAGGCGATGTAGGCATATTCTTGCTTTCTGTAGGCCCCCATTAGGTAGTTAGAGACATCCTCCTGTGGGATTAAAAAAAAAAGGTCCAGAGACGCCCAGATTAAAACCTCCTCTACTGCCAAAGTCGAAATCATACTTTTAATTTTGTTCAGAGAATTCACATCTTTGCATTCCCTTGTTTTATTTTTCTTTCCTCTGTTTGTGATGCATTTGGGGAGAGAGCCAAGTTTTATGGAGCCCCTTGCTTATACAGTTTGGAAGGCCTGACTTATGGCAGACATCTAAAATAACAATACGGAGCTTGGGGTAGCTCGGAATGCTCACGTAGAAAGATGGGAAGTGTGGGGTGTCGAAATGGGGTTTTACTGAGTTTGTGGTGCCTCCACACGACACCTTTGGTCTTGGTTCTTCCTTTCTGGACAGGAGAGGAACAGGCAAGAGCCAGAGCCTTCCGAAGGAGAAAACAGGGAGACACTTGTCCTCCTGTGCCTTCCAGTGTTTTCTCCACTGTACACAGACAGGACAGAGCACCTTGACAACACCGTGGTCAGCCCTGCTGTGTGGTGTCAGTCAGAGTAGGCCTGAGTGCAAAGAGAGCAGAGTCAGAGTGCTGGGCCGGCAGCCCTTCTGAACATAAAGTGGGTGGGTTGCTCAGGCAAAGACCTTCTTACCTGTCACGTGTCCTCCTTACTCCCACCCCCACCCCCTCCTTCCCTCTCCTTCCTTCTGAGACAATAGCTCTCTACACAACTGACCTTGAACTCAATGTCCTCCTGCGTCGGCTTTCAGACGTTTAGGTTACAGGCATATCCCATGCCTACTAGGTCTGGATTTTGCTAGCTGGATTTAAAATTCTGAGGACACATCTGTGAAAGGATTCTGGGAAATCTGAGGAGTAAAGTGACCATAGGTAACCCTGGCCTGAGAGCCATCTGTAGGGGTGTCATGAAAACTGTGGGAGACTGTGAAAGATTGGTTCACAGAGGAAGAACAAATCATTCTGGCCTTTAAAAGGCCAACGAGCATTGCTACAGAGCCCTATATCAAACAGCAGGTCACAACCAATATTCAGTGCCTACATTTTGAGGCCACAATCATCTAAAGGCAGATTTTTATTTATTTATTTGGATGGATTGCATACCAAGCCTTCCTCGGGCTTTTTGGTATTGTAAATCATGTCTTCTGTGTTCTGTGTTCAAGCTTATAAAAATATCTCTGTTTCTACTGGACTTGCTCAGCTTTGGACAGTGAGCAAGCTTTTATGGAGGCAGACCAGTGAGGGATTTTGGATCCCGTGGACCAGTGAGGAATGTCGGATCCCGTGGAGAGTCCACAGAGGTTGATGCTGGAAGAGAACAGTAATTGTCAGAGAATGAGCAAGGTCGGAGGACCCCTCTTTCTTCCTGCAGAGCTGGAGAACAGAACTGCAGCTATGACCCTTTCCTGAGTCTTAATCCCACCCGAGGCATTTAGAATAGGTGTATTTCCTGTGCACATCTCTGTCCTAAACTCTTGGGCTTTGCCTGAACTCACTGTCGTTGGTTTCCATCCTATTCTGAGCTTCTGCCCCCCCCCCCCCATTCAGCTGTGCTGCCCTGGGCTTTGAGTTCTCCTGAAACCTGCATTCATCACTGGCATTAATGGGGGCAGGCCACATTTTATTCTCTAACTACACAGAGGTAGAAAGTACCTGTGCGTCCTTCATCGCCGAATGTATTTTTAGATGACTCACAGATGTGGCTTCTCTTTCTTTCTTTCTTTCTTTTTTTTTTTTCCTTCCTCAAACTCCTAGATTTATTCTTGGAAGCAGCCCCCTGCTGCTGACTTTACTTCTCTTCTTGGCTGTGTTTAAGGAGGGCTGCTGTGCCGAGTCTCTCATTATCTGCTTAAGGATGAAGAAGGACGTGACGATCGGCTGAGAAAGAACACTGAGTTCACATGGAAAGCCCTGGGTGCAGCCCTAGTTTGCCCCAAGTGAGGGTTTTTTGATAAATTTGAGCCTCCACCTTGGTGTAGATTTGAGGATTTTTTTTTCCCCCTTAGTTTGTTGTTTATTTGCTTTGGGACTAGGTCTCATGCATCCCAGGCTGGCCTTGAGCTATGAACTATAAACGTAGGTTAGGATGACCTTGTGACCTCGACTCTCTGATCATCTTGCCTCCACCTCCTGAGTGCTGGGATTACAGGCACGGGACACCATGTCTGTTCTATGTAGTGATGGGGATTGATGCCCAGGCTTTGTGCATGCTAGATGAGCACTGTAGCAACGGAGCCTCTTGGATTTAGGATCTTAAGTGAAATACCCCCATCCGAAATCCGAGTTCATCACTCCCTACATAAAAAAAAGTGGCAGCTCCTGTGTCAGAGGCCAAGTAGATAACATTGCGTAATAAGGCCTTCATTGTTTAACTGTACCCAGGTCCCAGGCCTCCATGGACATATACTCTGCACCCCACATACCATCTGCCCCACTTCGCCCTGAAACTGCCCCCGCAGATCTGTGCTCTCTTGGCATGATTGGGATCCTCTTGCTCCATTTCAGTCTACTGTGCTTCGGCATCTCCCACCTAGAACTCCTGACAGCCTTCTGTCTCTAGTCTTCTGTCCGGAGGGGGTGATGTCCTGAAGGAATGTGTGTTGTTGACATGAACATGACTTTGTCAAGGACACCAATGCCTGTGACTCCCATGGCGGTGGGAAAGCCTTCCCTGAATGAGACTGTAAAGAATGGCAAAGCCTTCTTTCGGTTGGAGCGTGAATGTTGACAACGTGTGCAGAAAATGTCCACCGCTGCTTTATTCCCCTCGGATAGTTAGAAGCTGAAGACTGTTCCCTAATAGAGGCGGCTCCTAACAGGATTAGATAAACCTGCCTCTTGTTCACCTGTGTGTCATAAACCTGTCCTCTCCTTGTTCAGATGGATGTAAAAGCCCACCTCCCTCTTCAGCTGGATTACAGTCAGCACACTGAGCCTCTGGATCCTGTGGCTTCTCCATCAGAGAGCCTGGACTAATTACTTGAGCCCGGCTTCCATGGGTCTGTAGTTTCTCCAGTGTGTTGTCACGTCTCCATCTTCTCATTATCCCTAGACAGGGCTCCTGGGCCCAGGCCATGCACTGACACCTCCTTCCACCTTCCTCTAGAACATCATCAAAATTAATTTTAATTATTTGCTCATGTTTACATTCCTCATTTGACTGTGAGTTCAGTAAAAGACAGTGCTTGGTTCTTTTTATTTTTTTCCCTGCCTTTTTGAAACACTGTTTCTCTGGGTAGCCCTGGCTGGCCTCGAACTCACAGAGATCCACCTGCCTCTGCCTCCCAAGTGCTGAGTTTAAAGACATGTGCCACCACCGCCCGGCCCTAGTGCTGGATTCTTAGTTTCACTGGTAAACTCTGAGCACCAAGTGTGGCAAGCAGATACCTGATGAATAAAATGAATAGTTCTGGAAGGGTAGTTTTCCCTTGGACACCGGAAACGGGGAGTTTAAAAATGAACAAGCTGCAAAAACAAGCAAGCAAACCTCCAAAACCCCAGACAAAACAAAACTCAGCTCTCTGCTGACCAAAGGAGCCAGTTCTTTGGAGGCTGTTCATGTTCTTCCTGATGGTCTGCAAGTTAAAGACAGCTGTGTATCAGCGAGCTCCCTGTGTGTCTCTGTATCTGTTCCTCTCTCTCTCTCTCTCTCTCTCTCTCTCTCTCTCTCCCTCCCTCCCTCTCCCTGTCTCCCTCCCTCCCTCCCTCCCTCTTCCCCTCTCTCTATGAGAAAGAGGGGAGGAATTTAGAGATAAACTGGAATGATTCTATAGAAATCCTCCTTCCCCACATCACCCCATCTCTTTCTTGCCTCTAGCTTTCTGACTGGTCCGGTCTTATATGTCCATGCTTTGCTCTGGAAGCTGTGTGACATCCTTTTGGAAGCAGGTGGGGCATCAATAATAAATGAGATGAACATGTGATATGGCACTCTAATGATGCCTCGCCGCCTGCTACAGCCGGCAGCTTCTCTCTGCTGTGGCTGTGTGTTCCTGCTCCCCGCAAATCCCCACCCCTGCAGATGTGCACCTTGAATTCTGGGTCACACTTTGGAGTTGACGAGGTTTGTTTCTCTTTGTCTCAGCCCAGATGAGACCCAGGAAGGGAATCTTCGCTTATGCCCTTCTTCAGGATCTCTCGCAAATGTCAGGATGTAGTACTGTACATGCAATACTTTTCCCTATGCCATGGACAGTAAGGTCCCAATGCCTGCCAAAGGCTTTCCAACTCTTAGCGAGGATGCTGAAAAAGCAGGATGATTTGAAAAATATTAAGACGCAGAGTGACTCTGCACATACCATCCCTGGTCACACAATTTTATATACAGTTTCAAGGGGATGCTGAACTTGAGTTTTAAAACTTAGTCTTTATAGACTGGCTTAAGGGAGATGCTGTAACATAGTTGAATAAATACTCGGCAAATCCAAGATCATCAAAAGGAAGAGCATGGCAGCTTTCATTTACCTGCTTGGAAACCACTACAGTCTTTGAAAGTATTGACATAAATGCACCTATTGACTGGTAGATGGAATAAGAAGTGGAAAAGGATCTAAGAAGGTATTTTTAAAACATATAATACACCTGATGGTCTCCCTAAGGGATCCCAGGAGCAAAACCATGCTCAGTAAGACAGAGCAGTGGTTTCCAACAGGGGTGGTCTTCTCCCCAGGGCTCATTTGGATGTTTGCTCTGGACAGTCTTCTTGTAGTCACAACTAGGATGCAGGTGGAACTGGACAGAATGAGCAGAGATGACAGGATGTTGCTAACATCTTGTAACGCACAAGGTAGTCCCCACAACCAAGAGTTAGCTACTTCCAATGTCAATAGCAATGTGGTTAAGAAACCATGATATAAAGGTCTGAGTCTGGGACTTAGGCTTTGCTCAGCAGTGAGATCTTATGGAAACCATGTTAGGGTTTGACAGCGGGGGTCAGTCTGGCCCACAGTCAGTAACCTGGACCCAGAACTGGCAGAACTGGACATTGGGAGAAACAGAGGGGCCAGATCTGTTCTCTCCCCCATCCTCCTTGAGGCTTTGGGGGAGTTGTATTGAGTGCTGTGCAACACAGATGTCAGGTCTAGTACTCAGACAAGGAGCAGCAGGTCTGGGTGCTGTCCCAGCCAGAAGCCCATAGGAGTTGGCACAGGACCCTGCACCCTACAGTGACCTTCAAAGCACAGCTGTGTCATGACTAGCTTCCAGGTTTTCCCTGAACTGTCTCTTCCTGGAATCACACAGGGAAGGGAATTTTGGAAAAGGGAATTGTAGCTCAGCTGAGGTGACAGAGGTTACCTCGCTGGTGTTGCAAGCCAGTGGGAAATAGACTCATGTAATACACAGGGTTACAACAACGTGTGCGTACATGGAAGACAGGACAATTGCAAACTTGTATAACATTGAGATTCAGGAAAATGGAGAAAGTTAATGAAGAAAAAAAGAGGGAAAAATCCCCCTTGTTTTCCTACGTTAATGTAAACTTGCTTTTCTTGATTCACACTGAAGAATGTAAAAACTAAAATGGTAAGCCTTCTGACCCCCAAGACTGGCCAGACTTAAAGAGCTAGAGACCCTGCATGGGATATCAGGACATGAGAAGAGTAATTTTATCTGTTAATGATTTTTATGTAAATTATAGAAATATATTCAAGAAACAACTATTACTATTGAAACACACATATCCTTTGTCATACTAACCTAAATTTTAGAAACCCAGGAAATAAATATAATTCCATTTTAAAGTATAAGTTAAGGTTTGTATACTATAGCCTGGTTCACTAAATACATGATGCTGTATATTCATGGTATTATAATATTATGAAGTATAATAGTACTATTGTCTTGGGTATTTGGATAATACAAATAATATATTTCACAATATATCTCCGTGTGTGTGTGTGTGTGTGTGTGTGTGTGTGTGTGTGTGTTCCTATATGAGGGGATTGCTCAGAGGGAAAAAAAATACTATGCATAGAGACTGAATAATGTCAGCTGACTTCAGAGGCCTTATCATCTAAAGAAACATGTTTATCTTAGAGTTATTCTTATAGGAGACACATTCATAGAGCCTAGACTTTAGCTTATATACATTTGCTCTTTCTTATGGGATACCTTTGAGTCTCTTATGAAGGCTAATCCTGGCTGCCAGCTTGATATATCTGGGGAAAGGAAACCTCAGTTGAAGAATTGCTTGGGTTATATTGGTCTGTGTGGTCTTTTCTTGATTGCCAATTGATAGAGAAGGGCCCATCCTACTATGGGAGGTTCCACCCTTAGTCTATTAGACTATTTAGGTCAGTTGAGGTGGGCAGATTCACCCTACAGGTAGACCGTGCTATTTTCTGTCTCGATTACTATTGCCGAGACAAAACACCCTGACCAAGGCAACCTGTAAAAGAAATTCTTTAGTGTGGGGCTCATGGTTCCTGAGGGCTCCAGTCCATGATCGTCATGGTGAGGAACATGGCGGTAGTTAGGCATGGAGCTGGAGCAGTAGCTGAGAGCTCACCTCTGATCCACAAGCATAAGACAGGGAGAGAAGGGGAGGAAAAGAGCTCTAACTGGAGGTGAGATGGGCTTTGAAACCTCTAAGGCCACCCCCACCTCCACCCCCCACCCAGTGACATACCTCCTCCACCATGCTCGTGTCCCCTGAGCAGGAGCATCTGTCAGTCTCTCCTTGACCACAGCTACCACGTGATCAGTTCCCTCAAGCTCCTGCCGCTACAGCTTGCTCACCCCGATGCACTACCGTCACCTTGACCACCAAACCAAAACAAACCTTTTCCCTCTTAAGCTGCATTTACCAGGATATTTTAGGACAACCACAGACAAATTCAGTACCTTACCCACCAGCCAAATACTATTTCCACAGCTAAGTATCACTCATCTTTTAAGTTGGGAACACCTCCAAGTGACCTTGTATGGGTATGGTGTATGTACATGTTTTTATGTATGTACGTGTGTGTGTGTGTGTGTGTGTGTGTGTGTGTGTGTGAGAGAGAGAGAGAGAGAGAGAGAGAGAGAGAGAGAGAGAGAGAGAGAGAGAGAGACTGCAGGCAGGCACATATGTGCCAAGGTGAGAGAATGAGAAGATTACTTTGAGGAGTTAATTCCCTCCTCTCACTGTAAATTCTGGGGATGGAACTCCCCAGGCCACCAGGAACCAGCATGTGATCTCAAGCTTTTGAGACAGGGTCTCTTGTTGAGCCCAGAGTTCTCCAATTTGTCTAGACTGGTTGGCCAGAAAATCCTGAGCTCTTCCCAGCTCTGCCTCCTGAGCATTGGGATTATGTGTACATACCACCATGCTTGACTTTAGGGCTGGGGATCCAAGGTCAGGTACTCACGCTTGCTAGGCAATTGTTTTACCGACTAAGGAATCTTTCCAGCCCCAAGATGCTTTCTCAAGCTCCATCTAGTCCCACAGCCCATAGGGGGACCCTCCTCATGCTCCTCTGTGAGTCACACATGAGCGCGCAGCTCATGGCACACTCATCTTTTGACTTGCTCATTTTCTCCATCCCCTTGAACAGCACATGAAGCATGGTCTGCAGTGTGTTTGCTGACTAAATGAATCAATTTCAAATTTTTCTAGCAGACATTTTCAGGAAAACACACGTGTTTGTTTTGACCGCTAGGATTCTGCTACAATCCTTGTGATCCTAACATCCAAACAATGAGAGTATGGCTTTGCTAAGGGGGAACTCTGTATTATTAGAACTCCATTTCCTACCTGCTGCACTCAGGCATCCCACATTCCCTCATCTATGAATATAATTTGTGTGTTGAGCCTTTTTTTTTCCTTCCTTACTTGACAGCTGGTACTCTGATATTCTGGGAAAATATACTTTAATTTTACCATTAAAGCATAAAAATACTTGGGACACCTATTGAGTCATATTAGCCACATAGAATGTCATGTTTATTTAAACACATTTGGGGTCCTGGAGACTGCTTACCACACTGTCACTCAGCCTAATGGTCTTATACACCCAGTCTAGATGTTAGAGCAAGCTCAGTGAATTTGTATGCATAGCCAGAACCTTCAGGATAACTGATGAACACGTAGTGCTCCCTGAATGTGCTGGGATCCCTGGATCCTGTGAATATTCCAGGAGTTTAGCCTTTGATCAAATAATGAGGCAAGATGGAGGAATGGCCTATTGAGATGAAGAAATAAAAATAGAAAATTTAAGTGACTTTGCTCAGCTGCTGAGGTGACATAAAGCCCAGTATCCAACTACACTCCCTCTTGTGCCCTTGGATGGCACCTGGGACAGGAAGTACCTGTCACATGCAGGCTGCAAGGAAGCTGTGAGCTGTTCAGGCTAGAAGGCTGCTGGGCTTCCATGGTACAGCAGCTACTGACCCAGAGCTCCAGTCCTGTATGCCAAGTCTGAAAGGCATTCACTGGCCAGTCTCTGCTAAGTGTTTGGGTCACGGTGAACTGTGCTTTGGACACCTATCTTGCAATAACAATCTGTCCGGACAACCCAGCTGAGTAAAGTTCACTGTAGCCTGCCTCCTTAGACAAAAGGCTCATACGAAAACCCCACTTCCAGTTTCACCACATTTCAGTGTACACCTTCCCTTTCACGCTGCACTTAACCCCAGATCTTCCCTGGCATATAGGAACTGTACCATCTCCAGATGTTCAGTGGCTCCCAGCTGTGCACCTTGAGCCTGGGCTTCCAAGGACTCATACATTGTTTATGATGTATTTAGCATAAGTGAATATATCTAGGATCCTGTACATGCTGGGCAAGTGTTTTACATCTGAACTCCACCCCTGTCCTCTTTTGACTCCTAGGTGAGCAGGAAGGATGTTCTCATGGCTCCTCCATCTTTTCCATCGGCTGCTTCTGAGATGGAATCCCCCTTCTGTGGATGAAATCTCCTATGCTCATTTTAATCCAACTCAGCCCACAGAAAAGCCATGTGGAATGGGAACTGGGGTCTCTCCATGTCCTGCTATGTCCTTTAGCAGAAGCCTGGCTTTCACGAACTCTTAAGAAGCATTGCATATGTCAACAAGCTTTCGTTGCTTTGGCATTTCTTAATCCCTGTCTTTGTGAAAGGCTCCTCCTTGTCCTGCACAATTCCTCATAGAGTGTCTCATCTACAAAGGTGGCTGCTAAATGTGTCTTGATGACTGTCATGCCAGTTCTCTCCCACGAAGGCCCTGAATGCAAAACAGCAAAACAAACAAACAACACCCCCAAACCTGGTGTTGTGTTCAACCGGAAGAGGTCTCTTCCCAGCCTTCTGCTCATGTAGACTCCCTGCCCAGACAGGAAGAGAGGAAAGAGGGGGGGAGGGGGTTAGCTCAGTGGATAAAGTGTAAGCATGAGGACTTGAGTTCACACTCCCAACACCAGTGTAAAAGCCAAGTGTGCTGGGGCACCTGTAACTCCAGGGCTGAGGTGGAGACGGGGCCATTCCCAGAGTCTGCTGACCAGCCGTTCTAGCCAATCTGTGAGCAATGGGCTCAATGATTGACACTGTCTTAAAAAAATAAAAAAGGGAGGGTGATAGATGAGGACACCCATCTTAGACTCCTGTCTTCCACTTTACACACACTCACGTACACACACACTCACACACTCAAATGCATATACACTCACATATACACACACACTCATACACTCATAAACTCTCTCTCTCTCTCTCTCTCTCTCTCTCTCTCTCTCTCACACACACACACACACACACACACACACACACACACACACACAGATGGGCACTCACTGTCACCATCCATCCGCTCCATCTGGTGTCTTTTCTGAGTCCCAGGCCAGATGAAGTGGATGCACACAGAACAATGGCTGCTGTGATGAGGCTGTAGCTGCCCCATCCTTCACTAACTCCCCACAAAGTCCCAAAACTTCTTGAAAATATCACTTTGCTTTTCACCCCAGATTTCTGAATAAGTGAAACTTGAAGCTTTAATTCCCTATTTATTTTAAAATCTAATTTAACTCCTTCCCACACAGCCCAGATGTTCCCCCAGGCTTCTTAAGATATCCTTTCAACACCACTTATGATGGAGGAAATCAGGGGCCACCAGAGGTCCTAACACCTTGCTCCTTAAAAGGTTCTTAGGAGACAGTTTCTCCTTCCCCTCATCCTGAACTTCTGTGCTACCTCTGCCCACTGGTGGCCTTGCACATGTACTTGGAGAATGTATAAGCCTGCTAATTCAGGCACCTCTCTGTCAGCCTGCATATGCCAGTACATCACAGGGATGGAAGACAAGCCAAACCAAAAATAAAATTCAAATAAATGCTATTTAGAGACCGGGAGGCAGGTTAATTTAGATGTGATTTTAAAAGACTGGGTTGACTTTTCCCCCCTTAATCTCTTAGTTGAGGTTTGGGGATTTTTTTTTTAATGGTAAAGCAAAATAGTATAATTTTTTCCTTATTTCTTACTTCCAATTGCTTCAGAGAGTAATGGTAGCTCACATCTATTTCCTTTGTGTAGAACAGGCAGTCAATTAATGAAAGGACACTTGGGCTGCTGGAATTTACTCAGTCCATCTAGCTTCCCACTGATGAGAGAGGAAAAGGCAGATGTTAAACACTGCAGGAAAAAAAATTAAGAGGAGCCCTGGTCCTTGAACCACCTCTAGGAGATATGGCATTACATTTTTCTGTGTTTCCTAGGAAACCAGTTCAGTGTAAAATGTATTCTTTGTCTTCTGCTCTTTGCAAAATTGTTTGAGCCATCATATCTCATAAAAGGTTGCTTCACAGGCAATTTGAACAGCATTAAAAAAGCTTAATCTGCAGTTTGCTACAGTGAAGGCGATATACCTTTATGGGAGGTTGAATGTTTCAGATTGTGTTTGTTGGAAACGGATACGATTATGCTATTATTGCTGAAGCAGCCGTGAAATCAAACTTGTTGTCTTTTCCCCTTCCAAATTACAAGTCTACATGCCCCCCCCCCAAAAAAAAATATGTCCAGGTCACTTTTAAAATAATCTCCTAGGGTGGCTTTAGGAGAGAGATTCTTATCATTACTTACTCCGCAAAAGCATTAACAAACTCTCCCTCTTGGTCCTAACTCCTCTCTTATGCCTGGCTAAGAGCTAGAGACACATATTTCGTCCCCACAGATAATGTACTTAGGTGTCTGTGGTGGCACAATGGTCAGAATGCCCCCAGATACAGGCTGTGCTGTGGTGTATCAACTCTGATTCATATTCCACTACCCATGAGTGTTCTCTTGTCATTTTGTTTTTGTGAGGGACTTTGGACCCAAATGTGCGCTGGGATGGGGATGTGGTGAGGGTCAAGTGTGAGGGTGTCCGAAGGTTTTGTTGTTTTGTTTGAAGCACTTGGAATTTCAGCTATTAACTTTATCTCAGATGCTAAAGCCCTTTGAAAAACAGGATGCACATCTCAGCAGGACTGGCATGGGTGTGCACATATGGACTCGCTGCAGGACTGGCTGCACATTGCCACCATGTATTGCTGGAAGAGAGTCTGTCTCCCATCCATTCCTCATGTCGTTAATCACTGGTTTCTACAGTGTAGGCTGTCTCTAGTTTCTGCTTGTCACCCTTGACCGTGTTTCAAAGGGCCCCCTTCCCACCTAATGAGACACAGTGACTGGAAAGCCTTGTCTACAGGGTCACTTAAATGTACACCCCAGATCCACTAATTACTAGCTTGGTGTGTATGAGAAAATCCTTTAAGTTTCTATATTAGAGTTGCTTTATGTTTCAAATAGAAATAGGAAAGGCTGCCTACCTGATAGGGTTCTTGTGAGGATCAAAAGGCCTACTGCTAGAAGACACCTAGGCTGGTGCCAGGATGATGTATGTGCAATTTATACCTCGACTATCATCACATCTACAGCAACCACTAGCAGTGATTTTTGTCTTTGTGGTGCATGGAGACTCAACTCCTACTCTCTGCTAATGAGCTCGCCATTTGGCAAATGATTGCTGCACACCTACAATTTGCTAGGCTCGGTGTAGACTGTGGGCTTGTAAAAGTGGGAGATATAAAATCATTGCTGTTAATATGCTTAGAGCACAGGGTGAGCAAAGCTCTGTGATAGGCAATAGAAGGTTATAGGCAGAGGGTACTCTGAGAGTCGGGAGTATACCACAGCCAGGGAGTTCAGGAAATGTTTACTGGGGACAGGGGCCTAAAATAAATGCTTGTGCGGCCTATGTCCGCGTTGGCTACTATATTATCATAACATACAATAGGATTGAAATGACCTGACATATACAAAGGGTAACAGATGGGTGACCTCTAACAGTATCCATTCTCCCTCTTTTAATTAAAAATGTTACTTAAAATATTTAATTGATAAATATTGAACTTAAGTCCAGTGTATAATAATAATTTGATAAGAAGATGACTATTAGATAAATATATGCATATATATAGTAGTGATTACCATAATGAAATTAAGTAACATATCTATCATGCCTAGGGTGTATATTAGATCCCCACAATTGTTCATCTTATAAATAAAGTTTGTACCCTTTGACCAACATCTGTCCATTTCCCCTCTACCTCAGTTCTTAGCAAGTACCATTCTGTCCCCCCCCCCATTTTTGTGAGTTCAATTTTGTGTCTATTCCACTCTATGCCAGTTTATTTAACTTAACATAATGTTCTTTGAATTTATCCAGGTTGTTACAAAATATGATTCCCCTCATTTAGGGTGCAATAGTATTCCTCTGTAAGGGTATACACTGCACCTTCTTTTATCTTTCCATTCTTTGATAAGTAAGTTATTTGCATGGATTGGCTTTTGTGAAAAACAGGGTAATAAACAAGGCGTGAGGTGACTTCTCACTGTGGTTTGGAGTGTCATTTTCTGGTGCTTAGGGAAGCTGATCACCATTTGTACATCTAGTGGACACTTGTGTGTCCTCTTTGGGAGGTCTGTTCAAGTCCTTTGCCTGAGTGTAGTCAGGTTGTTTGCTTTTCTCCACCGACTTTTGTGAATTCCTGTGTAGTTTGGATTTTAATGCCCCTATTAGAGGTATGATTTGCAAATATTATGTTGTCTTTCATCCATAAGTTGACTTTGTCTTGTGTTGTTTGGTTCCCTTGCTGATAGAAGCTTCGTAGTATGATGCCATTTCACTCATATATTTTCTTTTGTTGCCCAGGTTTCATGGAAAACAAATCATTGCTAACACTAACGTCAAGGAGTATTTCACCCTAGTTTTACAGTTTCTAACCCTACATCAAAATGTTTCATTGCCAATGTTTAAAAAAAATGATTTTAGCAAAACAACTGTGCTGTTTAGTTTTACCTGTCAGCTTGACACAACCTAGACTCATCTGAGAGGAGAGTCTTCAAGAGGAATTATCCAAATCAACTTGGCCTGTGTCTGTGTCTGTGAGGGATTGTCTTGATTACTAATTGAGATAGAAAGACTCACTCTGGTAAGTGGCCAGCATCACTTTGTGAGTTGGGCCCTGGGGTTGAAAAAGCTAGCTGAGTAGTAAGCAAGAAAGTCTGAGTATATTACCTCTTGGCACTTGACCTTGGATGTGATGTCTTCAGCTGTTTGAATTCTTGCTTTGACTTCACTGAAATCATGAACTCAAAACTGGGATTTAAGTTAAATAAACCCCTTTCTCTCCTAAGATGCTTTTTGTCTTCTATCAAAGCAACAGAAGTGGGACTAGAACAACCTGAAATCTACATTTCTGCATCTCCTTTGATGTTCATTGTAGCCCTGGGATACACTCTGTCATGGTTTGAATAATAATGGAACCCCCACAAGCTCATATATTTGAATGCTTAGTTATCGGGGAGTAGCACTACTTAGAATTGGGAGGTATGGCCTTGTTAGGGGTAGGTGTGGCCTTATTTGAGGAAGTATGTCACTAGAGGTGGGCTTTGAGATTTCAAGAGTGCAAGCCAGGCCAAGTGGCTCTCTCTCTTCCTGCTGCCTGCACATATGGATGTAGAACTCTTAGGCTACTTCTCCACCACTGTGTCTGCCTATATGCCTCCGTGTTCTTCAACATGATGAAAATGGACTAAACCCTTGAAACTGAAAGCAAACTACAACTAAATGCTTTCCTTTATCAGAGTTGCCGTCGTCATGGTGTCCCTTCATAGCAAGAGACCACTGACCAAGACAGAAGTTGGTGCCAGGGAGCAGGATACTGTTGTCACAGGCCTGACCATGCTGCTTGTTGGCAGAATGTGGACTTTGAGACTTTGGATTAGGAAAGCAGTTGAGTGCTTTACTCAGGGATTAATGGGACATACTAGTAGGTGAATAGAAGCCAGTAGTACTGAGAGCAATGTAGATTATGACAGCCTGGCTCAATGGGTTTCAGAGGAGAAGAATATTAATAAGTGGTCTAGAGACCATTCTTATGGTATTTTGGCAAAGAATGTGGCTGATTTCTACCCTTGTCCAAAATATCTGCCTGAGGCTAAATTGGAGTTTTGGATTAATGGCTTTGGCAGAGGAGATTTCAAGACTCTGTCATACGGTTATTAGTGACCACTGATCTATTATTATTTTTATTTTTATTTTATTTTTTTGGTTTTTCGAGACAGGGTTTCTCTGTTCCTGGATCTTGCTTGGTAGATCAGGCTGGCCTCAAACTCACAAAGATCCGCCTGCCCCTGCCTCCCGAGTGCTGGGATTAAAGGTGTGTTCCACCACCGCCTTGCCTGATCTATTCTGTAAAGGAGCAAGCTGAGAAAGGAAAAATACAACATGTGCAGATGGAGGAGAAAAGGGGCGTCAGGAAGTGTAAGAGAGCTAACACCAATGCTCCAGGAGAAGAAATGTTTGAAGAAGAGCCCAATGTTAAATGGGATAAAGGGAGTGGTGACCTCAGGGCAAGATGCTGCCCAGCTGAGCTTCCAACTTGTGAAAAGGAATTTAAAAAAAAAAAAAAAAAAAAGCTTAAGCAGTGAAGGAAACCATCAGAAACAGAAGGCTGATGAGATGCATTTGAATGAAAGGGCCAAGTTCCAGGCCCAGGAAGCAGAAGAACATGGCAGCTTTAGCCACCTGGTTCTGGCTTTAGAGATAACTCTGCCCCTAAGGAAGGTTGCTGAAGCCAGGCATGTGTCAGGGGTATCCCTGCATGGAGTCCCAAAGAGACGGTTGAAGCTGTGAAGGTGAAACCTGATATGTCAGAGACCCTAAGATGCTGGGGAGGCCAGAGTTGTGGGATGCCTGTCAAGGAAAGCTGCTAAGAGGGAGCAGAACCATCCCAAGGGAAAGAAGTGTGTTACAGTCAACAAAGCTGAAAGCGGTTGGAGATCTGAAGAGTGCTTTGACATCAGACATGGAGATGCAGAATTGGGAGTCTGCCCAGCTGTTTTTTTAGTCTTACTTTGGTCCAGTATTTCCTCACTGTGCTCTCTTTCCTCCTTTTTGGAATGCTCATGTATGTTCTGTGCCACCGCACATAGGAAGTATGTGATTTGTTTGTTGTTTTTTTAAAATTTATTATTATGATGATGATGATTTTTATTTTACAGGGATTGCAGTTAGGATGGCCTTGAAAATCAGAAGAGACTTTGAACTTGGGACTTCTAAATAGTTGTTGAGTCTGTTATAGAGGATGGAGACTTTTGAAGTTGAACTGAATGCATTTTGAATATGACTTGGCTACAAGCCTATGGGGGTCAGGGAGTGAACACAGTAGTTTGAAAGAGAATGGCCCCATAGATTCATGTGTCTGAATGCTGAGTCATCAGGGAGTGGCACTACTTAGAAGGATTAGGAGGTGTGGCCTTGGTGGAGGAAGTGTGTCACTGGTGGTGGGTTTTGAGGTTTCAAAATTCCAAGGCAGGTCTTAACTAATATACATCCCTCCCTATGGGATGTGAACAACAACATTTCATGCTATCCATGAGATCAGTCCTTACGATGACTGAGTGATGACTAGTTGGGGCTGCTTCCTGCACTGACTGAGAATTTGTCAGAACCTGATGGAAATTGTCAGACATTTTATGAAATTGTCAGAATTTAGAAGAACTTGTGTCTGGATGTGGGGGCCACATATCAACTGAAAAGCTGTCCCACTGACCTTGGACCCTACGCTGTAGAGCTATTATGTAAGAGTAAAATAAATTTCTATCCAGTTTTTTCCCCCTAGCCTCTGTGTTTTGGAATTACTTTTATCAGAAGTTAGCATTCTTTAGTGTAGCATGGTCTCATTCAATGAGATGATAATTTGGGTCACCTGTCTTTCTCCCCACATCTGCTACAAAGAAGCAGTGACTAATTGAGCAAACACTCACATCTGCATTTATTCTTCTCGAAAGTGAAAGTATTGAATTAGGCTTTTCAATATGATGACATAATAATGACTAATATTTTTGGTATAATGCTTTAGAGTTTTTGCCCTGTAAGGAAAGTCATGAACTCCTGGGATATGAGATAGAGATGGATTTGGGATGGAATGAGTAGTTCTTCTATCCAGGCCATTTTGCAGTAGAATATGAAACACTTTAGGTCTGGAGCAGAGCAACATTGAAGATGCCTTTGGGATATGTAGCTGTGAACATAATCAGTTTAAAGTGCAAGTCCCCAAAACAGATTGGCAAGGCAAGGTTACCAGGCATCCTGACCTGGGGCACAGAGTGTAAGATTCCTGGCCCAAAGGCAGTGAGTGAATTTACAGATGATTCCCTGGAGGGACTTCTCGGCCCCATTCTCCAGGCCTGGGCATCCTACTCAGAGGCTTCAGTTTATCTAACACAGCACAGTGGAGCCCTGCGTGGTAGAGGAGGCAGGTTTGTCTAGACTACCCATTTGGGAATGGACTAGGAAAGCTGCACTGTAGGATTTCCTGCCCCCAGGCCACCACGTGGACATCATCACACGGCCAGAATGCCACAACAATGAAATGGAAACAGAACTCTTTAGTGTCTAGGCAGGGTAGCAAGGCTTGCTTAGCCAGGTACCACTGGTTGCTTTTGTTTTTAGATGAGAAATAGCTGGAGCTGGGGGGGTGGAGAGCACACGCTCACACATGGGCACAAAAGAGCAAGAGAAAGCAAGAGAGAGAGAAAGGGTGGAGGCAGAGAGGGGGAGGAAAGGAGAGATTGATTTTCATTATAAGCAAGATGGTAGGTAACTCAAAGTCATTTAATTTGATGATATAGAGGGCTGGGATTCTCATTTTGTCAACCACACTGGGAAAGGGAGATAGAGTAGGGTTTTGAGTTTTTCAAGTACTCTTTAAACATGTGCCTGGTTTTATTTCTTCACTTTCCTGAAGGGTGGACAGGGAGGCATCACTAAATCTATTTTTTCAGGTTCAGAAAAGAACAGGCCAGAAAATTGAACTTCTGTCCCAAAAGGTAACCCACAGAGAGCAGGGCCAGCTCCCATCTCAGCTGCCTTGCCCTGAGAAAGGAAAGTGCCAAGCTAGTAAATGAAGAATGATTGTTCTTAAGAGCCTCTGGGGGAGGGGCTTGGAGCATTTCTTTCCCACAGGGCCACACCCCCTACACACACACACACACACACACACACACACACACACACACACACACAGATACACACACATACACACGCAGAGCTCTGCCCCTGGTCTCAGATCCATCTGTTGCTCTAGGCAGGTAACAGGAGAGAGGATTGTCTTGGGTAACTTTTTCCTTGAGGACAAAATGGTCCCTTTGGCTTCTGGACCAGAAAGCCCAACAGATTGAGTGACAAGGAAAAGTTTTTGATCTTGCTATTATAGTCACCTAATTAAAATGAGATGCAGATGCTCCAGCACCTAGTAATTTTCACCTCACTTACTTTGGCGGCAATTACAGCCCTTCCCTACTGACTTACACTGTTTAAATTACACAGGCAGAGGAAATATGACTATGTACCTGTTTCTATTCATACATATACGTCTAACACATTATCTTTTCTCCCGAAGCAAGAAATGTGATCACAGGCTTTCTCTTCACCCTGGAAACAGAGGAGAATAAATCTTTGGCTCTTAAGTAAAATTAAACACCAATAAGAATTCAAATCAGCTGACACCTACACCAACCTTCAACAGACAATTTTGTCACACACACACACACACACACACACACACACACACACACACACACACCCCTTGTCTCCAGGAAAGGAGGAGGCAGGCATTCAACAATGGCAATCCAGACTCTGAAATACATAACCTCCTTTTTGAAGTTAACTGGCTATTGACTCTGACCCTTTGGATCAGGGAAAGTTAATTGCTTCCAAAGTTGTTACCCTTAATGAGTGCATAATTAAGTAAACAGCACTGCAGTACAGGTGGGATTACATACATGTTTTATGCCCAAATTACTGTAGTTGATCACAATCAAGGCTCCTTATTTACCGCAAAGCACATTTGTGTATAGGGAAAAGCCTACATAGATTGGAAACAGGCCTGTAATTGTCCAACAAGCAAGCTAACAAAACACCGAGCAATCATAATAAAGAAAACAGTGGGATCCAAGAATGTCCACCTTTAGCCCTGTCAGCAGGATCTTAAATCATCTGCCCATGGCTGGAGTAGGTGGGCATCTTCAGACTGCTGCGGAGAGGTCCAGCCTGGTGACTGTCCAGCCACACTGCCTGGAGACTACACGGAAGGCAGCTCCTTCTCTCCCATACAGCATGCTGTTTTAGCTTATGTGCTCCGGGAGGTCTACTCTGTGGCTCTTACAGAACAGGACTTGGGGCATAGATGAGGAGGAGGGAAATGGGAGGTAGAGGACAGATATTGTTTCCTGTGTCTTGAAATATTGTTCTAGGCATGCTAGCAAATTAACTGTTCACATCATCCTGTGAGGCCGGAGAGACAACAGCGGACATCCCTTCCACACCTTTCTTTTCCTAATTACCTCTGTCTTTTGGAGGAAGAAGGCTTGGAAAACTCTCCAAGCTGCCAGGTGTAGGTAGGACAGATCTTTGTTTTTATTTAGTTTCGGTTTTTTTTGTTTGTTTTATTTTGTTTTGTTTTCCTCATGCAGCCCGGGTTCTTGTAAATCGCTGAACCTTCTTTTGAGACCTGTGTGGAGGAAGCAGCTACCAAGGCTGAGTCGTTTACCTTTTTCTGTGCTTGGAGGCAGGCTATCACCATGCGTGGAGTGGCAGGGTCCACCCTTAGAAGGACAGCCACCATGCTTGGCTCTGGCTCCTTCTTGTCCTCCTTTATTGAGCGTTCTTAATAACATGGCTGGCCCCAGGACTCTGCAGACGCAGGAAGGAAGAGTTCTGTTCTTTAATTATGGAAAATCATCGGAGCACAATGGCCCTAAAATAGAACATGTGCACTGAGCCCTTATTTGGGGGACTTTATTGTTGTGACCATCCCTCTTGGGAAACGCCGCAGGAGTCTCTTCCCTTTCAGTGAAGCTGGGTAATTGTGTAACCCGAGGTGTCCCTGAGAGAGCTGCAGGGATGATGTCAGCACACAGGTTTGTGAAACAGGACTATGTTTCCATGCTAAGTGCTGCGCTAAGAGGTCCCCCCCCCAAATTCCAATTTCTGTAAAATGGGGATGATCATGTTCCTGCTGTCCATCACACTAGGCTAAGATGGAGATCAAGGGGTATATGGACAAGATGTTTGCAAATTACAATATTAAAAAAATGCATAATACCATGTTTTCGGTAATTGGAAACCAAGACTTTCTCTAGGTGATGGGACCATTCCACTTTTATTATTATTATTTTTTAAAGATAGCCCTACTATTAAAATTCATACTTTTTCACTGACAGGACAATAGTTATGCAATTCAGCGTCCTCATCGGAGGGTGGGCACACCATTTTGTTGAGAGCAGCCCACTCTCTCGCCTCTCCTCCACATGCTCAGAAAGATGTCATGACACCCAAGAAGTGATCTCCTCCCGGTTGAGTTGTCACCATTGTCCTTATCAGGAGGAACCTAGGAGCCCTGGCCCAAGTGTCTTTTGTCGCTGGTTTCTTGGTATCTGGTGGTGTGCTCAAGGTCACCTTCATCTGTTTTTTATTGTTGTTGCTGGAAACCAGTGAAAGCTGCTTCAGATTTCATGGCTCCCCACTCTCCCTTTTCATTATCTTCCCGGATTTGGGCCATTATAACAGTGGGCGGGGCTAGCAGGATGGCGGAGTTGCCTTGGGGACAGTGGTGGTAATGAATCTCTGGAGAACCCTCCTTCTGAATGTCGTTAGGAAGACTGAAGAAGCTGTTAGCCACCTTGGCCAGTGTCGCTGGCGGTAAGGGACCTGCATAAAGCTCCCGGAAACCTCCTCGGTTCACATTTCTGAATTTGCCGTTCATCATGACCCCACACACACACCAGAAGTGCTTTGGTTGAACCCAGGTTTATCAAGAAGAGAGGCGACAACACAGTGTTTCTGGAAGGACTATTTTCAGAAGACATCAATTCTGCAATTACGACCTCTGTTACAGTTTTGGTTCAAGAAGAAAGCCACAGCATAAAGTGTGTGTGTGTGTGTGTGTGTGTGTGTGTGTGTGTGTGTGTGTGTGTACATGAGCATGCATGTTTTCTGATGGGGTTAGGAAACTCCGTGCAAATCAGCTGCCTCCCTTGATTTGCTCAAATTTCATTTCCATTACTCCCAGGACATCTGCACATTTTTTCTGCCCAGCCACATTTAATGCACATCCATTCTGCCCTGACCCTCCATCGAGGTCAACCTCCCCCATCTCAGGGGATGTACAATACTCTAAATGGAATATTGAAGATCCCCATCTGTCTGGTAGTCCCAATCAATAGATGTGAGCCCTTCCATCCCGCTTCTGTAGGAGAGACACGTCACCACCTGGTTTGAAGACAAGCATGAGATGGGGTTTCTCAGGGTTACTGGTCCAAACAGCCAGCTGTCACAGGGCTGAGCCAGGGAAAGGCTTATGTTCTTTGTCACATTACTTCATTTCTGTGGGCTTCTTTTAAATTCCTCCTATCTCTTTCTTTCCCTCCAGCCAGATGGGCCAGTGTCTGAACTCAGAGGTATCTTTCTGATACTTTCACTTGCTGAATGACTTCGTTCTGAAAGAGCCTTTGTTTTGACAGCAAAACCTACGCGTGGAGGTTCTGCAGCATCGTGGTGGGCTTCTGCCAAACTGCAAGGCTGAGTTCACCGGACACAGAATGTAAGAAAAGAAGTCAGGTCCAAGCTGTCCGCCCTGGACCCATGAAACACCTAGCCTGGCATCTGTATGGGGATGGTCACTCCTTAGGCACAACAGTTTAAAGACACCCCGCAGAAACCTCCGGTCTCGTCAACAAGCAGCAAACATGGCAATTAAAAATCTGGGTTGTCTGAGATGTTCTTTTCCCATCTAAGTGGGAGCATCCCTGGGGCTCCAGCAAAAATGCCTGCTATACCTGTTCAGCCTCTGTTGCCTCCTCGCAAGACCAGCCCGAGCTGACTGCGGCAGACGGCACCAGATAAATATCAGGTTGCCCTGGAAGGAGAGCCTACCTCACACCTAGGGCTCCTGCCCACCTCTTGCCTTGGCAGAGATAAAGATTTCCAGTATGCTGAGCTAGCTGGGGAAGTGTGGGGCCTGTGAAGGAGGATTGAGGTTGAGATATCATAGAGGGGGGACACCAAGTCTTTCTATTAAATGCTGCTCTGAGGATCTGAGTGAATGGGGGTAAGAGACGATGGACTTGTTCAGCTCAGCTGTTCTCTATCAGCTCTGGGATCATAAGCAAATCCTTCCCTCAATCCCATCTTCCCCCATTATTATTATTTTTTAATGGAGCAGCTGTGGGCCATCCTTCCAGTTCTATGAGAGGACACTTGGGGACAACTGGGCAGGACAAACTTGCCAATCATGCAAGAAGAGAAGCCTCCTCCTCCTCCTCCTCCCCTCCTCCTCCTCCTCCTCTTCCTCCTCCTCCTCTCCTCCTCCTCCTTTTTGACTAGCCTTGGAAGGACAGTTTCAGAGTGGCTTTCTGTTTTCTAGCCATGGAGCTGGATGAGGGCTTTCCCCTTAAGTTACATCTATCAATGGGGCATATCACTTGGCATGCTTCCAACTGCCTGCACCTATGCCCTGGGACCAGCTATTTCTCACATTGCTGCCAGGTGGCTTTTTAAGGGCATGGATACACGTGTTACTCCTTCTGCAAGCAGGGGAGGGCTCTGGTGCTCAGTAATTCAAATCCTAGCATGTAAGAGGTCTTGCAGTCCATCCTCAGCCATGTCCTTACAGGTTCTCACAGGCCCCGCTCAAGGCAATCCAAGCGTTTCCTTTCCCAAACACAACACAAGCTGCCTTTGCATAAGCTAGCTCCTTTCTGGACTGGATGGCCAGAGAATGCTTCCTTTAAGGACCAGCTCAAAGGTGGCCATGTTACCTGGGTTCTGGGGAACTTGTTCAGTACTTTGTCCTTAACTTTGAGTGGTGATTAAAGGAGCTATGCTGATCTCTCTGTGCAAATGAGGAGACAAAAACAGTCAACTCTGTGCCCAATGTGTTGGCACTATGGATGTACTTCAAGAAACAGTGCTAGTGAATATGGCCAATTATGTGACATGCTTATAAGAAAATGCCATTATGATGATAATTCACTAGATATAATGACTATATATCACTAGATACAATGACTATATACCAATAGAAATATGCATTTAAAAAAGAACACAACTAGAAGTGATTTATGAGAAGATGACTGGGCCAGACCAAAACATCACTCTGGATGTGAACTGAGGCCCACCCTGCGTCTGCAGCGTCTCACACTCAAACTGGCTTAAAACATGTTTTTCCTACTAAAGGTCACAAGTGAAACACCAGAGCCAAAGACTTGTCTAAATAATCATTTTTAAAATGCCTCCAAAGGGGAAAACCTGACATAGGCATCTCATAACACTCTCCTGGGGCTGGGCTGTCAAGCTCTTCATCCCAATGTGACTCCAGCCACCTTCCCAGTTACAAGAAAGAAATGCTAACAGGAAGCAAAACCCAGCGCCCTCCACCTTATCCATATGTAAGAAGGCGGAAGTCACATCTGTGCAAGGATCTATTTTTAGTGGACCCTCCACACTAAAACCGTAGCCTTGATCTCTAACTATCAAGTCTACCGTAAATGTTTGATGAGGAACAAGCCTGTAAAAAGAAAGCACACGAAATGAATAGAGGGAGTTGACGCGTGTTCTGCCTTTTAATTACTGAGGCTTCTGCTAAACTCCTGCTCCAAACTGGATGCAGGCAGAGAAAACGCATCAATAAGTTGGATGGAGGGAGCAGGCTGAGGATATAGCAAACGAATAGTCTAACTATGTGGTTATTTATACTGTTGAAACCAGATAGAGGTAGAAGAGAGAGAATGTATCCTAAAAGGGCAGGGGGGGTGGCTAAAAAAAATGGAAATTGAAGACGTAAACAAAAGCATTCAGGACACAAAAGATACTGTAGAACAGTCCGGTTTTATTACTCGTAAGTAATAAAGAGCCCTTTCCTTATTTTTCTTTCTTCCCCCCTTTTATTTTTCATTCTTTTCTTCTTCTTTTTTCTTTTTTCTTTTTTTTTTTTTTTTTTTTAACCACAACATACATTAAACTGTGAATCGGATGTTAGGGTGTGTGGAGACGGAAGGAAAAAGTGGTGACATCACAATATTTTTACAACTTTACAACCAATGTGAGTCCAAGTCTGTGGCATCTACAGTGTCTAGCCAGGGTGGAAGGCAAAGGCACGCTCAGGTTCATGGATGATCCCTCCAACACAAGGTGAGGGCGGAGAGGGACATGGAAATGCTGAAGACTAACTCAAGACACGTGGTACTGCAGGGTTAACACTATGAGGAATGGGCTGTGGGATGCAGGGCTGTGGGTTTTGACACACAGGTCTCTGTAACACAGCTGAGGCAATGGTACCCATGAACATGGGTACCAGGCTGGGGCAATACTCTTGGGAACCAAACGCTGGTGAGAAGGTCACAAGGTAATCAACACCCATCGCCTTTTGAATTCTTGGATTTGCAAAGAAAAGGCCAGGGGATAACAGTATGTTTCTAGAAATTCTTTGTGGTGTCAGGGCACAGTGGTTACAGGCAAAATAAAGCCCAACTGCACCTTATGGACCCCCAAAGAACAGCCTCAGTGACCTGCCAAGGGACTCTTGAGACAAAGGGCTGTGCACCTGTCCTGGCTGGTGACTGCTCTGATTGCAGATGCAGCTCAGTCACTAGCCAACCCAAATTCGTCCTTGTCAATCTTTTTTTTTTTTTTTTCCTGAAAGTTTTTTTTTTTTTAATGATTTGATTTTTAAGACAACACTAAATCCAGACCAAACTGGAAAAAGAAAGAGACAAAGAGACCACCGAATAAACTGTTTATATGAAAAACAATGCCAATAGTTACAGTGTGCAGACAATTCTTTGTTTATGAGGGAGTAAACAAAGGTTCCTTCTGTGTGCTTTAGCAAATGAAAAATAAGGGTAGAAAACAAAACAAAACAAAACCACACACACACACTACTCCCTCTCAACCCTCTACAAACAACAGATAAAGGAATTGAAAACAAAACAAAAGAACCTTTGCCCCAGAAAAATGGATTTTGCAGCATCCATTGTGGTTTGCCTTGTATTTTTAGGGTACCCATTAATCACAGCAGGGACCAGCCTGCCCGGTCTACTTCCTCATTTCCTCTGTGCATTGCATGGGTATGCTGAAGGCACAGCTTGGAGACTCCTCCCATTTGCCTCCCCAAGCACCACACAGAAAGTTCACCAGTCAGTGGACACAGCAGAGATGAGGGCTGGGACTTCAGACCCTTCTCGGCTGGCTCAGGAGGATGTCACCATATTGAAATGATCTGGGAATATAAGGGGAGCAGAGAGCTCTGGGAAAGGGGACTTGCCACCCACAACACTCGTGACGAGGGGGTGTTACATGCTTGTAGCACAGCCAAAGGTGGTTGGAGTTGGCACAGCGGAAGGCATCAGGGACTAAAGGATGTCACCCAGCCTTCGGATTACAATCATCACAACTGCATTCTTTTCCCATCTGCTTGACTTTAGTCTTCCAGAGGGCGGAGTGGAGGGTGGGGCTTAAATAAACATCTGCATTTATTTCAAGTAGGAAAAAAAAAAAGTTGATCATAACGACAGTTTACAAGTGTATACAACTCAGGGTGTAAGGCACAAATTTACATGTGGAAAACAGGCTATTCACAGATGTAACCCCACGAAACACTCGTGTGATCAGATCATTAGTGTATGCAAGGCAGCAGCCAGCATATTAATTAGTTCACACAGTTTGTGGATTTTTGTTTGCTGTCTCACATGCAAGGTGAAATGAGATGGGGGGGGGGGCTTCACAAGCTGGTGCCTTCATGACAGTGGGAGTCTCAGACAAAGCCATGTTTCCGGCAATGGGGCATAGGTGCCATTCTGAACATTTCTGTCCTGGTTGGAATTTAGGATCTGGAAGGATTTTTAAACTTTTTTTTTTCTTGGCTGGCGACTGAACTGACAATTTAACTGGGAGATTTAAATCAACATTCCCCTCTAAGCACTGTCCTTTAGCTACTGACCCGACAGTCCAAACACAAAGCTCAGAATTCCAGCTCCAACTTATTTACTCAGTGAATTTATTGTAAAAATAAAGAAACTCAATTATTCCAGTTAATGGATTTCACGTTAAATATTTTAACTTCCCACGGGCCTCTGCAGAGCTGTTCATACGGTGGCATTTGGAAGAGTCTTTTCCTTGAGGAAAAAGAAAAGGGTGAACAATAAATAAGAGTTACTTGCGTTAACGGTCACGTTATTCATTAAGAGCGAAGAGGAGCAGAAATCTATGACATCGTTGCCCAACATGGCATTTACCTGCTTTAACAAAGCTGTAACACTGGCGGGCATTTCACAGTATCTGCGCATAGTAAACTTCTGCCATTGTTAAAGTCTGAGTTAGAATTATCAATGAATTCTTTTTTAAAATTTTTTTTTAAATTTTCATGGTTTTTTTGTTTTTGTTTTTGTTTTTTTTTTTTTTTTGGAAAAATGTATATGTGTTTTAAAGTTTTGAACGCTTTAGCCCAGTTTGGTAACGTCCCAAGCAGCCAGGGACAAAATGTTGTGGTGGTTGTTCACATGTGAGTGAGTGTGTGTGTGTGTGTGTGTGTGTGTGTGTGTATTGAGGTGCGTGCATGTGAGTGTGGGGTGTGCATGTGTGTTCATGTGGAGATGGGGTGCGGATGTGCTTTTGGCTCATGTTTGTGATGATACTGAAGTCTTTCGTGAGTCCGACCTGCTTGCTGTACGATGTGGGGGAGTGTGAAGGAAGAGAATGGACGTGACTTGCTAACCTTCACCAAACCACATGGCCTGCTTTTCAAGAGTGTCCCCTTGTCCCAGGGAGGAGGACCCAGCGTCCTCAACTCCTCCAGGGCCATCTTGGTCGGGTGGATACTCGAGGCAGTGGAGACCTTGCTGAGCTGGGTGGGTGCCTCGCCTCGTCTGATGCTTCTACTCCTGGCCCCAACCCCAGGGATTATGTACACGCATCATTGGGCTTCATGGATGTGGAAAGGGGAGCAAAGGAGGGTTTGGGGGGTACATCTGGCTTTAGCGAGGGGGTGCGCTTCAGCCCCGACCTCGTCAGTGAGTTGTAGGCATTGAGGCTGGGCTGCCTCGAAACAGTCAT
The DNA here is from genome assembly GCF_903995425.1 of Onychomys torridus. NCBI lineage: Eukaryota > Metazoa > Chordata > Mammalia > Rodentia > Cricetidae > Onychomys > Onychomys torridus. The sequence goes on from NC_050455.1 coordinate 36,133,243, forward strand.
GGCCTGGCCAGGGGGCTGGGAGCTGTGCACCTGGATAGAGTCCACCCGCTGCGGGGCGGGAGGCGGGTTGTCTCCCCGGCCAAAGCTCTGGTTCCTGGAGAGGTGGGAGGAATTGGAGGAGTTAGTATTGTTTCTTTTGAGAGTGGTGGCCTGGTGGCTTCTCGTGAGCGAGTTCGTGGGGTAGCTCCTCTTATACTCAAGCCCATAGGAAGAGGAGTGGTGCATTTCCAGCCGCTTGCTTAGGCCGGTCTGGGACAGCGAGGCTCCCGGGGGGCCCAAGGAGGCCTCGCGTTGTGGAACTTTGGGGGGCAGGCTGTCCAGGTTCTCCACTAGGTTCACCCCGTGGTTGGGACTCTTGCTGCTCAGATGCTCTTTGATGGTCTTATATTCCAGCGTGGCAGCCTGGTCCTCCAGCGCCATCTGAGCCACCACCTCGCTCATTTTGGGCTGATCCACGTACTCATGCTGGTAGCCCTGCTGCGTGATGGGCAGCACCACCACGCTGGGGATGTGGCTTGGGGAAGCCCGAAGGGGCAGGTCCGTGGGAATCACCGGGGAGCCCATAGGGGGCATGTCCTTGGTGCAGGCATTGATGAGGTTCTGATTCCTCTCCCACTCGCGGCTGCCGCGATTGGGCTTCCGCTTCTGCTGCAGCGTCGGGGTGGATTCCGGGGTGGGCAGGGCGGTGAGGTCTAGGTGGTGCTGATCAGCCTTGATGAGCATCTTGGCCGTGTTGCTAGGCGTGGCCAGCTTGCCGTTGTGCATGAGTGGCGTGAGGATGGCCTCCGGCTTCGGGTCTTTGGACTGGGTGTCCCCAAAGAGGCCACTGAGCTTGGTGACACTGCTCATAGATCCCCGACGCGAGTGGGTGAGCTCTTTCTCCTTGCGCTGCACGACTGCCACGTCTTTGCGCCGGTGATCGCACACACAATACACGATGATGCCCGAGAAGACGGCCCCCATGACAAAAGCCAGAATGACTGCAATGGCCAAGAGGGTGACAGGTACAAGCTGGTCGTTGCTTTTGAGGTAACTTTCCCGAATCACTCCTGTAACAGACATCGCACATGACATTAAGAAACAACAACAACAACAACAAAACCATACTGTGAGGCTTACTGGTGTTTGGCAATCACACTGTTAATTAATAACAGGAATAAGTGACAACAGCACCTCTGGATAGCTTGTCTTCAGGGCGCAAACATGAACTAATTAATCCTCCCTGCCCCCATACCACCCTGGCCAGGCCCAGGATGCAGGTACATTAATTTTATTTGTTGTCTTCTTGGTGGCCTTCATTCTCTCTGGTCCGTGATTTCTCAACTTCTTTCTAAGGATGATGATGGCAGGTTGACAATTTGTTTATCTGTCTTTTCCTTTTGATCTTTTCCACCTTCTATAGAATTAGAATACATGCACTATCCTGAGTTTGGAGGAAGCAGCAACTACTTTATGCATGTTAAATGAGCAAATCGCCTAACAATCCAAGTTTTCCACTCTGTCTTTTCTGATGACAACAGCGGGGCTCTGTCTGGAGAAAGGCATGTTTGCTTTTGAAGCCACAAGAGGATGGAGGGTTTGTGTCACCACAGTGAAAAATAGCTGAAGCACACAGGTTACAATATTTACATTTATTTTGCATCAAAAAAGGAAAACCCACACTGGATTTCAGGTAAGTGTGCAGCAGCAGTGAAGGAGTATTTAAATCGGGCCCGCTGTGGGCTTGTAAAGTGTCAGTTCCCATTATTACTCTTAGGGCTTGGCTGTCACTATGAGATTCTTCAGCAGAGCTGATCTCTTCGATTTAATAAAAATTAAGTGGCTACCCCCATCTATTATCTTCCACTACATTAACCAAGAAGCTTGGTTTCTGGAAAAAAGTTGCCTTTTCTATCCTGCTTAATCAGCCACCAAGCTGAGCGGCTCTAATCAAATACAAACACTGAAGCTTTTATTTTTTAATACCAAGTGTGAACAGACACTGCAGCCCTCAGATCCTAAGTGCTTGATGCCGGTAGCTAGAAAAATAAAATCTCAAATACTTCCATCCCTGCCTCTGGAGAGCGAAAGAACATGAATACATTAGAGGCACCGCATGAGGAAATGTAAACATTGTTCCTATTATGGAAAGATGGCAAGACAGAAAATGTACCTTGTCTGGTCTCTGGAGACACATTTTTCACCTGCTAAATCAACTCTTTCTGGAATGTGTTTAATGTATTTTGCTGGCAAGTGTAAGTGGCACTGAATTAAAATGAAATGAAATAGAAATCTCTATCCATTCCCAAACTCACACCACTCATCCGTTAAACTTTGGTGATGGGTGTGGCTACATTTTAAATGTCACAGCCCATGACACAGCTCTGTCATGAGGGGTTTTCTGACTACAATATTTTGATCATTCAAGTGATGGTTTAGAAACCAAGAGGACCTAGCTGGAAGATCACACTCTTCTCTCTCAACGATCTTCTTCAATTGTGACATCACTTGTGCCTGCCTGGGTGGGGGAGGGGGTGGGGGATAGGGGTGGGATGGGAGTGGGATGGGGGTGGGAGATGAGGGTGGGATGGGGTGGGAGATGAGGGTGGGATGGGGGTGGAATGGGGGTGGGAGATGAGGGTGGGATGGGGTGGGAGATGAGGGTGGGATGGGGGTGGAATGGGGGTGGGAGATGAGGGTGGGATGGGGGTGGAATGGGGGTGGGAGATGGTGGGATGGGGTGGGAGATGGGAGTGGGATGGGGATGGGAGATGGGGGTGGGAGATGGGAGTGGGATGGAGTGGGATGGGGTGGGTATGGAGGTGGGATGGGGTGGGTAGGGTATGGAGGTGGGATGGGGTGGGGTGGGGGATGGAGGTGGGATGGAGGTGGGATGGGGTGGGGTGGGGGATGGAGGTGGGATGGAGGTGGGGTAGGGGATGGAGGTGGGATAGGGTGGGGTATGGAGGTGGGATGGGGTGGGGTAGGGGATGGAGGTAGGATAGGGTGGGGTATGGAGGTGGGATGGGGTGGGGTAGGGGATGGAGGTAGGATAGGGTGGGGTAGGGTGGGGGCCGGGAGGTGGCTGTCCTGTGACAAAGGAGTCTGACTTCCAGTGGGAGCAAACAGAGTAGCAAACGCCTTTGAAGATGCAAAATTTTATGATGAAACAAATGCCCCTGGTGATGAGGGACCGAGGTCCCCCTCGGAACACAAGCGGGAGATGGTAAGCCACTGAATCATTTCCCAATGTGACATTTTTCAAATATTTCTTATCTTTAGGAGTTTTTTAAAGGGTAAAAATCAAAGAGCAGGAGGGGGTAAAAACAGCAAGGAAATGTGGTTCTAACTCACACATTATATGTGTGGTGCTCCCCAGACGATGGGGTGTCTTGCATTCAAATATGTTTTAATATCTATGCCTGAAAGAAAATGTGCTAATGAAAATTTCTTCCTAACATTTGCATTTCCTTGTTGTGTTAAAATAACAACTGGTTTTCCTTTGGTTTTGATTGTGTTTGGAATTCTATTGTGCACATTCTTTACTTCCCACACATAATTGCACAAACAAATGTGTACACCTGTGAATAAAATGGGGTTTATTTTCCTCATTGATTTGGTGAATTCCACGGTTCTAACCACGGCAAGACTCCCATCGATTGAAGGATATTCCCACCACAATGGGCATTTCACAGAGTCCCTTTAGGCGCTCATATTTAGTGGGGACCATCTTCCCAAGGAATGTGTTGTTGTTGTTATTATTATTATTATTATTATTATTATTATATTTTATTTTTTATTTTTTTGGTTTTTTGAGACAGGGTTTCTCTGTATAGCTTTCCTGGAACTCACTCGGTAGACGAGGCATTATTAGAGGAAGCTGCCTACAATGGGACTTCAGTGTCCTAGAATTTAAATGGCTGTCAGTTTTAAGACTCAACCTTCCTAATGCTGTGACCCTTTAATAGAGTGCCTCAAGTTGTGGTGACCCCTAACCATAAAGTTATTTTCATTGCTACTTCATAACTGTAGTTTTGTTACTGTTATGGATCGCAATGTAAATATCTGACATACAGAATGGTCTTTCTTAGGTGACCCTTGTGAAAGGCTCATTGGATCCTCAAAGGGGTCATGACCTACAGGATGAGAACCACTGGTTTAGAAGGTCCAAGGAAATGACAAAATCAAAGCTGAGTGTTGAGACCAGATATCATATGGCTTCCCCATTTCACACCTTCCCCCAATTGACATAGTAACCAGGTGCAGTGTGTTTTCTGTCATTACAGCAAGCTTGGTGATGAGTAAGAGGAACGCAAGGAAGCTACTCCCTCATCACCTTGTCCTTGTTCAGCCCCTACCAACCCCTTGCCTGTTGACACACCCTCCCCACCATGCAGTGAGCAGAACGTGACTTCAGTACAATAAGGCTAGAACAAGAACCCATTGACTTCACTGGGAGTTCTGTGCAATTACCACATTTATCCATCGCTTCTTATGCACAATTTCAGCTCCTAAATACTCTTCTTTCCTATCCAAAGGTCTTTAGCTGTCTGAGACTCATAGAAACCACTGACTCTTTCATCAGCAAAGACTTTTTTAGATGATGACATGTGAGTTCAGGTTTCTGGTTAACAACTCAAGTAGGATATGACCTTTCAGGAAAGTGGTGTGACTATTCTCTTCGGCCTCATTTTGCTGTGTATACAGTACCAAAACCAAAAAACCTTTCCATATAGCCTCATCTTTTAGATGACTGAAGCCTGGGGAGAGGGAGTTCACTCATCTGTTTAGACAAATCTAGAAACCCCAAGCTCCACATTCAAAACAGACCAGGTATTAAATAGAAAGCGAAGCTAGGAAAGGGGATTTTACTTTTGGAAATGCCTTCCAAACTTAAAGATTTCTGTGTATGTCATGACAAGCAACAAAAGAGCATTCATGGAGATGATTAAGTTAACTTTGTAATCTAGCCATGGTGAAGGCTTGAACTTCAATCAACTCAGTGGGGCTGATTCAAACAGCATGACATAAGACCTCCAAGGGTCTGGACTCTTGGGTCCTCACCTATAGACTGGTGACATTTTGGAGAGTGGCTTAACACTTCCGGACCTCAATTTTTTTCATCTATAATGTGAGGTCAACACTAAATGTCAGAAAACTCCACAGAAGATAAGTAGTGGGTCAGTGATTCTCCGAGAGCTTCAGAATTGGCGATAAGTCACAGCAGCTCTGGTTGAGTCTGCTAGTGACCCATCTCCCCAGGGTGGTAGGCAGATACATCCTTCCTGCTCCATATGCTGTCCAAATGTGGACAGCCAAAGAGATGAGGAGAGGAGATTCAAGACAACTCAAGATAATGTTTTTATTTCCGGACAGCTCGTAGGTACCCAACTTTGAAATAATTAAAACAAAGCTGGAAAATATTGAGCAAAACCCAGCAAGGACAGTGAGATGCCCTGTGGACTAGTAGTCACATCTCCAGCTCCCTGAAGCAGTCACCACGCTGTTCACACTTGTCACCGTGACCTTCCCTAGGACTCAGAGGTATGTAGTTTAATAAGTGACAATTGAACACACATATGGGTTTTCAGCACACTGTAGGGACATTTTAAAATACATTTCTAAACCATGTGATTCATCTTTGGATTGGCTATATAACCTTGCTTTGGAAGTCTCAGAAAGAAATGGTCTTCAATTTTGATTATTTTGATAGTAACACCCATCAGACAAATAAAGAGAGATGCACAAAAGTACCCAGGTGTTTGCTCAAAATAATAAGAGGAGAAACTGTCTTATAAATGAACAGAAGTGGGCTCTGGGATAATCCCAAGGGAGCCTACCTATGTGGGTGAAAGGGTGATTTGTGATAACTGATGCTCCAGTGAGACCGCTTAATTCGAAACAAACACGTCCTGGCAAAGGGTCAAGGGTCACAGGCTGGGGCTGCAATGGACATCCTTTGCTTCAGATGCTGCATGGAAATCTGGGGACAGACAGTCTCTCCTGCCCAGGTGCCCCGACATGGAGGGGAGGAAAGAACAGGCTTCTCCACTCTGGGCAGGTGACAGCTTTCTATCAATCCCCAGGACGTCTGTTCTCACCAGTTGAAAATGGGGCATTAGGAATGAAAACAGGATCTGAAAAATGCTCCTGCATTGATTCATTAACCACCAGCTACTTCTCACCAGTCATAAGGCGCTAAATGGATCTTCATTTCCACCTTCCCATTGCAGGAAGCAAGAAGCAGGATGGCATACAGAGTTCTCTGAAATCGGGTCTTAAATGGGCAGAAGTAAGAAAGGTAGGTAGTAGTGTCTCTGTGCTTTTTTTTTCTCTTTTCTTTTTTTGAAGTGAGAGTTTCCAGGTTGCCTAGAGGCCTCAGTGAGGAAATCTGAAGCTCTTCAGAGGCCCAAGCAATGAAAAGATTATGAATGATACTGCCCCCAGGCCCTGCAGCACACACGATTCAAAATAAGAGCAATTATAGATTGCAAAGCCAAAAGGAGCCCGATAACAGTTCTGAACCTTGCAAATGAATCCTGAAATGTCAGAATCCCAATCCTCTGTTTTGAAGTGTGGCTCTTGTAGGTGGTAGCTCTGATTATGATTCCTCTGTGCCTGCCTCATCTGTGCATGGGGGTCGCGTCTGGCCTCCAGGACAATGCACTACTCTAGGCACGATGCTATCTCCTGACTTGGGTTAGGCTGAGATTCTCTTGGTGTCTTTCTTTCCAGCCTCCTGATATCAGCACCTTTGTGGCTGCCCACATCAGACATTTCCTGAGCACACAAAAGCACAGTGCTGGGAGGCTGCAGCCAGGAAGAAGGCAGACCTTCCTCTTAACTCCACCCGAAGTATAGAAGTAGAATAGGACACCGCATTCGTACTCCAAGGCTGAACAAAAGCTTTAACAAGGAGATGAGACTGAGCTGAGCCTTAAAGACATGGAGGGCTGCAGAAACGCAGAAAGAAAACAAGGATGGGGGACAAATGAAGGGTGACAACTGGGTCTTCAGTGATAGGGAGGAATCTAACGTCCTTCTGGTCCCTTACACATCAGTGTGACCCACCCTGCTGCACTGTCCTTTGGTACCGGAGTTTTGTAAAGCCTTGCCCCTTCTGTCTGGGCGCATCTCCCACTTTCTCACGTATGTGGCTCTATTATTCGAGTTGGAGCTAGGATGGAGAAGGACTCCCCACTGGGCCAGGTCTACCTTCTCCGTGCCATCTAGGCTCTGTTCCTCTCTGCTATCTATAGTCCTCACTGGCGAGATGCATACCCTATGTTCCTCTTCTTCAGCAAAGCTGCTCTAAGAGAAATGAATTCATCCCTCAGTCCCAGGGAGAATGATGTCCAGCAGCTATCTGTTAACCCACTGTAAAGAAACGCTTGGGTGAATGGATACAGCTGGAGGAGAGCTGAGACAATTAGAAGCTACATGCATTTGGGAGAAGGATTGCAACAGCCCTGAGTGACCAAAAAAAAAGGTGCTTTGAAAACCTGGCAGTCTTAGAAGGAAAGTTATTTCCTCTTGTCAAGGGAAGCGGCCTCTAAGCTTGCTTTGTTCTGTATTGAATTCATTACTGAAAAACCACTAGCTTACGAAGAAACCAAAGCCAAGTACCCTTGCATCTAAAGCACAGCTATCATATTATTATCATCATCATTCTTTTTAAAATTAAAATGCTCAATCTTCAAGTGTACCTATTACCTGCCACTTACACAGAGACCTGGGAGATACTACAGGACCTATCAAAACAGACAAAGAGATAAAATCAGTTCTGCTTATGAAGCTAAAAACCTGAGCCTGCTCCGACCCCTCCAATGACCTCTCTCCTGGTCTAAGATGCAGGCAGCCAGGAAACTCGAAATGGTTAAGTGCATACTTTAGCCTCTCACCCTGGTTCAGTGGGCTGCCTGTTTGGGAGCTGCGGTGGTATGATGGATGTGTCTGTCTCCATAGTGAAGTGATTAATAGGCATCTGTGTTGAGCGGACCCGGTGACCAAAAAGACAACAAAGCTTTTCTGTGTCCTTTAGAGAAATATGCAAAGGCAAAAAGGAGGATGGACAGACATTTCCTCCATCGTTGAGCCAGAGGGGGTTTGTGTTGGGTCTGAGAACTAAGAAGGATGGCAAAACCCCAAAAAAAGCCCCAGAGTCGGATCCCCTAAAAATAGACTCTCGATTCTGCTTTATAGTAAGACAAGCCTGCAATTTCCTTGAAATCCTCATAACAACTTGAGTGAATAGAATCTAACAACCCAATTTTTCTTGTTTGAAAATCTTATTGCAACAAACTGCCAGGCTCAGAGTCTTCCAAGGCACTGTGAATGAATGGACCAAGCGAGAGCCAGCACCGCCAGGGCTAACCACACAGAGCCCACTGTAATCCCCATGAAGAGAAGAAAAAAACCAAAAAAAAAAAAAAAAAAACCAAAAAAAAAAAAACCAAAAAAACAAGCATCAGGAAAGCCTCAACTGCAGAAATCTCTCCTCAGGGCCACAGCCCAGCTCATAGGGATGACCACAGGGCATATGAAATGGGAGCTTTCTGTGGTTATCTTGGCAGGAAACGGTGTTCTTCTTGTCTTAGGGCCTAACGTTAACCAGATGGTTTGGGATAGACTGAAAATACCAGCAGCCCTGGAAATGGGCTCAGAATCTGTAACTTAAACTTTCCTTTTCATTTCGTTGTTTTTTCTTCCTGGCACGATACAGATTACACACTGGGAGGAGTCACTGTCTTCGAGATGTCTAAAGTTAGGTGACTCACCATGGCTGAGTATGGGCAGCCTTCACCCTGCCTAGTTAGGAACCCCAGTCTAGGACTCACACACTGAAATGATGCTTGCTGTGGCTGGCTGCAGATGAGCCCTCTGCCAGTTCTACCATCTCTGAAATGGACACAGTTTGGGTTGGGATGCCTTCACAGGAACAGAAAGGAGAGCAAGTGTGAAACTCGCTCAGATTCATTTTATTAGGAATGCTGCCTTCATTTCCCCCTGAGCTTGGTTCCCGCATCCTCTGAGGCTCTGCTGGTTTAGAGGTGACCTTGCCAGTGAAATGGTGCATTTAGACAGTAGCCTAGTGTCTCTGTTGGACCGAGATTCACAGAATACTTTTTAAAGCCGTGCCTTGGAATGTTGGTCTGTGGGCCCATGCTTTAGGACTGTTATTGCCCCCATACGTTTAGTGATTATGTTAGATTTAAAAAGGTTTTGTACAAAATTAATTTTATTATTTTTAATTGTGTGTGTGTGCGTGTGCGTGTGCGTGTGTGTGTGCGTGTGTGTGTGTGTGTATGGATATGTATGTTCGAATTCATCCTGGCGTTGTGGGAGGTAAAGGTATCCCACTCAGAGCCAGAGTTACGGGTAGTTTTAAGCTGCTTGATGTGGGTGCTGGGCACTGAACTCTGGTCCTCTAAAGAGCTGTATAAACACTTAATAGCTGAGCCATCTTTCTTTTCGGCCCCATTTACACAATTTTCAAGGCTTAGTTTCCTGCCCTAAGGTTTTCTTTCTAAGTAAGATTGCGATCTTTAACATCTACATGATCCCTGAAATCAGACCAACGGTCACATCCTGTCTTCTTTCCTTTGAGGCATCGCACTATGAAATGGGGAACTGAGTCTCCTTATAAAATTGGGGAATCCAGGCAATTCTTTGTTTGGATTATGTGTGGGGCTTTGATTTTTCTCTACAAAGCAAAGATAAAACAAATAAGAAGGAAGAGATCTGCCTTGATAATATTCCAAGAGGACACTGGGAGGTGGTAGTTAATATAAACTTTGAGGTCATAGAGACCTGGATTCGAGATTTGGTTCTATAAATAACTGACTGTGTGACGTGTGGGCATGTCTCTCCGTCAGCCCCAGCAACACAGGCTATAAGATGAGGGTTATCAGAAGGAAGAAATGGGTTTCGTAAATGAACACATGGAGAGCAGTTGGCCTGTTCAGGAAAAACACAACAGCAGTGTTTCTAGAATTTCAGGTGAGTTGCCTGCCTTGAACATGGTCTCAAGATAGACGACTGTAAAAGCATACTTTGGTACAACCAAACTGTGTTAGTTAAGAGTGGAGAAGAAAAGGCCTAAAACACACAGCCAAGTCTTGGCAAATGTGCTTAAAAGATACCCCATCAGCAACTTGAACAGTGTGATGAGTCAGTGGCCCCAGCATCAGCATCCCCTTGAACTTGTTAAAGACACAACTCGACAGGTCCAGCCTAGACCCTCCTCTGTATCCGATCTTAGCCGGGTCTGACACTGGTGTTTCTTGAATTCACTAACATTTTTCAACACTGCTTTCAATGTCACCAGCAATGTTTTAGAAAACAAATCTACACAATTTAGCTCTGAAGTCCTATCTCAGACACAACTGAGGCAATAGATAACCAGATTTCCAAAAACATTTTATGAACAACATAAGAAGTAAATGAACCAAGTGTGCCTTGGTGTTCAAAGTGCCAATCTTTAGGTTATATATGTGTGTGTGATTTCTTTACTCTGATTAACACTAATGTTCTGACAAATAACACAAAAGTGATGTTGTTTTATTAGAAAACAACTAAATCTATCATATTTTTCCTTCACACAAATTACTCTCATCTTTTTAAAGATATACTTTTATTATTTTTACTCATATATATGTGTCTGTGGGGGGGGCATATACATGTAAATACCTGACATAAATATTACATGTGCCTTAAAATATTCCACTACACTCCACTACACTCATAACACCAAATAAGACCACCCCAACTTGTTAGTTTTATGGCTCCTGGGAAGATGCTCATGGCCTCTAGTGGCCCTAACATGAAGACATGATGTTCTCATCTCTAACAGGGGCCATTGGTTATTGATTGAAATTACATAACTCAGATGTGTCCCAGATCAGATCAGCCCAGGTATGTCTGGATCTCAGGGGCAGAAGAGGCAGAATGCCCAGAGTGCCCAGCATTGGATAAAGTTGCCTCCTTTAATGAAACCCATCTAACAGTACCCCAAATCAGCTCCTTAAACTCCATTCATGACCACTGAAAATTGCTCAGGGCATGTAAAAAATCTTTCCCCCTACCTCTTCATGACTAGACACAACCTGAGTTAATGTTTCACCGCAATGTTAAGGTACTGCTTTGTGATACCAAAAATGCCCAGCGTGGCAGTGCACTCAGTGGAACTTGGCCCTTTGTGTCTGCAGAGGTGAACTGAATCTGAAAACCCAAAGAAATGCATGACATTTTAAGTTACATTAAATTTCTGTTGTGTGCTTTTAAATCACAGAGTGCAAGGCCAATCAGCACTTGGGGTATATTTATTACCCTAACAAATGTCAGATGATTGTGTCCAGCGTTATCTATTATTTATGAATAACAAGAGGCTGGAGGACTGCAAATGACACACTTTAATATGTCTAAAAGGTTAGGCATAATACAGTTTACAGCCCTATAAATTTCTTGACACCGACTTCCCCTTTGAAGAAAGCCCTGTCAGTGGCTGTCCATACGGAACTTCTATTATTTCTGTACCATTCATAATTACTGCCTCTGACTCCAGGGAAGTCATGGCAGATGCACGTTTGAAAAGAAATGCATCCTTGTAAAAATATGAACTTTAAAAATAACCAGGGTAGGAGAACTCCAATTATTCCATTCAAAACAACCGCTTCACACAGACAGCTCCCAAGCGGCAGACTTAGAAGAGATTAGGAACTATTAATTGAAGATGACAAACCTTCACATTGTCTGGAATGGGCTTGCGGACACTGATGAAGATCCCATCTAATGCGTGCCCAGGATATTTGAGTATACCCAACCAGGTTTCAGCAGTTTGCTCCAGGGCCTTGCTGAGATTTCAAATACTAAAGAGACTGACGTCTGATGAAGTTCTCAGGGTTGCTGACAGTCCATCCAGTGGTCTGTGCTCTTTGCAGGGCTTTGCTTATAGCTTTGAACAGTCTATATTTCCTTGGTACCAACAAGAGGGCAAAGCTTTTCATGTCCTTTCTCTCTAGGGCAGTGGGGCTTGTTATACATTTGGGGCAAGCCCGCTAGAGTTTGAGGCCACTCTGGTGTGTACTGTTAGGCAAAGAGAAGCTATCCTTAGGAAATTAGCCATTTTACTAGGCCCTCTGTAGACCAGTCTGTCCACAAAACATTGAGGGTTGGTTGGAAAGCAAGCTGTCTCCAAAGTCTTCAGACTCACAAACTACACAAAACTGAGTAAGCTCTGAGAGAAAGCTAGATATTATCTTTCCATTCTTACAGGGGACCCAAACTCTTAAATTGACTCTTCACAATTTCATTATGAAGAGACAACAGAATCTCAGGGAACAGAGTGCAGTTGAATCAATTAAAGAGCAAGTATGTAACTGCTCCAGATGTTCTGTTAATAAGATCATGCCTAGCCTAGTCCCTGGAGTCCTTGAAAGTTCCATTAAGCTGTCAGGAAACTTTGTCATTGTGTGTGTTTTTGTACAAAGGATGGGAGAGAGCGGGGAAAAAAAACCAAAGAAGAGTGAGGGGAAGGGTGGGGTAAAGTGTCATGTCGGAACGATGGGGCCTGAAAACACAGGAAAGGCAAGAAGGGCAGCGAATTTCTTTTCTTTAATATACCACAGTTCAAGCAGCTGCTTTAAAAGTAAAAGTCTAAGCTTTCCTAATCATAATTTAAGACCTTCATTTTGGAAGAAAAATGGGTGGTATGTGGAAAAGGGGGCTTAGTGGATGTCTCTAGAAAATTCCAATATTGGTGCACTGATTCAGGCAGACAGGGAGATGTAATAGCTTTTGCATGGCTGACATTTAACTTTTTTTCCCCTCTCTACCCTTTCCACAATAATCTCATCAAGACCTTAGATGAATTCAGCTGGTTGTCAAGAGGATAGAAAATTAATTAGATCAGATCTACATCCTTGCCTGCACCAGCGAAGGAACAACTACACTGTCTGCATGGGATTCTCAGCCTGAGCCTCCTCCCTGACAAATGCACCCAGGAAGTCCCCACATCCTCCACCCCGAGGCCCACACTGTCCACAGCGCCATTTTCCTAGGTCCTTCCTTCCCAAGGGAGAGAGCACACAAGTAGATTCTCTTTCTGGGAGGGGAGACAAGTAATATCCTAAAGGTAAAGGGTAACACATTGGATTACATTTTCACTTTTTTTTTTCTTAGCCTCCCATGACTACAAGTTCTGTCATGGGTGAAACATGTTAACACACCACATACTCCGGCACCTAACTAAAGGGACAGTGAAGGCCTCGTTTGGAGTTTGGCTTGCCAGGGCTTTCCCTGGAATCAAGAACTTACTTTGGCAAGGAACATCTACCAGGAAAATGTCAGCAACAAGCAGTAAGAGACCTGTTAGAACTAAAATTGATACGAAAATCCCTCCCCCAAATTCATAGAATATATGTAACCCTGAACCACATGTGACCCAACAATCAGGTATATACATACATCCCTGACAATCTACCTTTGTCTTTTCCTTCCTTCCTTTCTCGTGCCTCTGGCTTCTGCTGTCTTCCATTCTACCCCCGTGCTTGCCAAAAGAGCTAAGACACCTTAGCATGACATTTAGGGCTCTTACTTTGATCTCAGTTCACATTCCGGCCCTTCATATTCTTGATCACTTTCGTCACCCCACATGACACGCCTCGTAAGTGACTCACCCAGTGCTGGATGGAGCAGCTTTGTGACTTGTCCATTCAATTTGTTCCCCTTGCAATGGCTTTGCCCACTTGCTCTGCTACTGACATCCATTTCCCCACCGCCCCCTTCCTGCTGCTGACACCCAACATTTCCTCCACTGCTTTTCCAGGCCTTTCCCAAGTCTATCCTACTTGGAAGCAGCCATGGCCTGTTTTTGCCTCACCAGTGCTCTCTCCCCTTTTTTGTTCTTGACTTCTCTGGCCAGGACTTGCTTCTGTCTTACCAGAAGCTAGCTGTGTATCTCACCCACTTAACTGGAAGCTGCTTCTGTGCGGGTTCCTATCAAAATCTGTATTTTCGACACACAGTGGTGGCACATGCTTTTAATCTTAGCACTCAGACAGCAGAGGCAGGTGGATCTGAGTTCAGGGGCAGCCTGGTCTACAGAGTGAGTTCCAGGACAACAAGGGATAGACAGACGGAAAGAACCTCTTTTGAAAAAACAAAATAAAACAAAATCTGTATCTTTAACATCCAGTACAAGATGTATATTTCTGCATAGATGTTTGTTGAATGAATAAAGAAACAGAGGAATGCTTTTAAGGTTTTTTTCTTTTGTTGTGTGTGTGTGTGTGTGTGTGTGTGTGTGTGTGTGTGTGTGTGTGTGTATGTGTGTACAAAGGTCAGAGGACAGTCTTGGGTGTTATTCCTCAGGATGCCACCTGTCTTTTGTCTCTGTGTGTTTGTGCGCAGGTACAAATGCACGCATCCAGTACTAGGGCTACAGGAACAAGGCACCATATCCAGCTGTTTCTGTGGCTGCCAGGACTAGAATTCATGTTCCCCAGCTTTCCACCATACACTTCGCTAACAGCCTTCCCCACAACCCTAAGAGAGTTCGTTCTTTGGTCTTTGAGATGACGCCGGCTCCCGTCACCACTGTGGAACCTTGACTTCCTAATGCTTTCTCGGTCAGTCTCAGTCTCCCACCAACAAACAAGCAGGAAGGTGAGACCAAACACCTATGTGGATCTTAGGACAGCTGACCAAACCTTTCATGCTAAAAAGACTTTAAAACAACAAGTTTGCCAGGCGGTGGTGGCGCATGCCTTTAATCCCAGCACTCGGGAGGCAGAGGCAGGTGGATCTCTGTGAGTTCGAGGCCAGCCTGGTCTAGAAAGTGAGATCCCAGACAGGCTCCAAAAGCTACACAGAGAAACCCTATCTCGAAAAACAAACAAAAAAACAAAACAAAACAAACAACAACAACAAAAATCCCCAAGTTTATGAACTTGTCCTGCTTGGGGACAATTCTATTTATGAGCCTTCCTCCATAACAGTGTTAATTGGAGCCTACTTTCATTGGGTGTCTGTTACCAATACCATGTTTCTGATGGATATAAAAATTTTAGTGATTATTTTCAAAAATCAAATGTGATGAAACTATCACAGAAGGATTTGTTGTTGTTACTATTGTCTGTGTTGCCCTGGCTGTCCTGGAACTTGCTCTGTAGACCAGGCTGTCCTTAAACTTAGAGCAGAGATCTGCCTGTTTCTGCCTCCTGCGTATTGGGATCAAAGGCTTGGGCCATCGTGGCCAGTTACAGAAGGAATTTTAATATGTATGTATGTATGTATGTATGTATGTATGTATCTATCTATCTATCTATCTATCTATCTATCTATCATCTTGTTTTTGTTTTTCAAGACAGGGTTTCTCTGTGTAGCTTTGCGCCTTTTTCCTGGAACTCACTTGGTAGCCCAGGCTGGCCTCGAACTCACAGAGATCTGCCTGGCTCTGCCTCCCGAGTGCTGGGATTAAAGGCATGCGCCACCACCGCCCGGCTCAGAAGGAATTTTTAAACTGAGTTTCTTTGATATGGTTTCTTCTAAATTTGCCAGCTCTGAGACCGAAGTTACCAGACAGCTTCATGGAGTCTATTTATGCTACTTAGCTTTTTGACAAATTGACATAAGCTAGAATCATCTGGGAAGAACACTCAATTGAGGAACTGCTGCCATCGGATTGGTCTGTGTGTGATGCCATCCCTGGCAGGGGGTCCTGGCATCTAGAAGAATGGCAGCCATGAAGAGGGAGCCAGCAAGCACCATTCCTCCTTGATTCCTGCCTCTGATTCGGCTTGAATTCCTGCTTGACTTCCTTCAACGCTGATTGTTTTGGGGATGTGTGAGCCAAGTAAGGGCTTCCCTCCCCGAGCTGCCTTGGGTCATGGTGACTGTCAGGGCAACACAAAGCAAAGCATGACTCTGCAGCTGAGAAACCTCAGACACAGAGGGAGGCTTTGGAGAAAGTCTGTCTCGTGAGGGATCTGGGATAAACCAATAGGGTTCAGGTAGAAAAAACAGACAGGATACTTGCTAAATATAAACGTGGATAACAGTAGTGCTTTCTGAGAAAAGTATGTCTCATGCAATATTTGGTATATGCTTACACTAGAAACATTCACTTTTACCTAAATATTTGAAAAATAGTATGTAAGTATATTTTAAGTTCAAAATTCTCTGAGCATGTTCCATTTTTACCAAGCAATTCTCCTTTTCTACTTTCCAACTGCGTTTGTTTCCATAGCTCGAAGACTCGCACAGTCATTTAAAAGCTATTAAAATGGCTGTGTGTGTGTGTGTGTGTGTGTGTGTGTGTGTGTGTGTCTACATGCTGGTGCCACAGCATACACATGTAGGTCAGAGGACAATTTATGATCGCCACTTCTCTCCATCCATCATGTGGGTCCCCAAGATCAAACTTATGTCCTGAGGGTTTGACCCACTGAGCCATTTGACCAGCCCACGAACACTTCTGATGATACAGACTTGAAAGTTTTGGAGGTCAGCACAGCTTGACAGAGCTATAAAAATGACATTAAACTCTTTATGGGGTGCATGTAGTACAACGTGCACTTAGAAATGTTGGCATTCTAAGAGTGCTCTCTTCCTTACCGTCGGGAGCTGCACGTGCACCACTTTCCCACAAACAGCACAGGGTACCTTCCCTCTAACACCTCCAACGGCGATCAACAAACTCTGCTTTACGGCCAGTCCTCCCGCTCTCAGCTGCCTTGCCTCTGACCACGCATGTTCTTCTTACTGTTTTGAACTTCAGATCGACCAGTGGAGGTAAGGGCCCCTTGCTCCTCCCACCACTGGACCCACAAGATAGCAGCCTTTTCTCTAGAACGTTCTTAGAGGCCAGTCATGCTCCATGCTCACATCCAAAGATGACTGTGATGCTACATGAAAACTGTGCAATCAGTGTGGTTCGGTTGCAGACTTTTTGGAGAAAGCTCCAGCTGTTCAAGAAGTCAGTGTTTGCAACACTTTAGACAGAAGTCCTATATCCAACACTCCCATTCTCTTCTCTTCCCGCTTTGGGGATCCATTACTGCCATGATATTGGTACTGAAGGAAAGCAGGCTAGGCCATCCCATCCACCAGAGTGCCACACCCTTGCTGTTGGCAGCCTGTGGCCATTCCCAACGTTGACAGTGTATGTCTTGATCTGGCTCACAGAGGCCACGCTGACCACATAGGCATTTTGTCACTGTCATTTCTCCATGTGGCTCATAGGTCTGGCAGCTGGATCTGCCTTAGACAGCAAGGGAGTGTGTCTGTCTCACTCAGTTAGCCAGAAGATACCTCAATGGCATCCAAAACTGCACTTTAGTATCAGGGATTAATTGTTCCTAAGACACCTCAGGAAACATTTTTTGTTTCAGAATGTTACTGAAGAAAGAGCACAAAACATCTGGCTTAAGTCAAGAAGGCAGCTGTTTGTGTTCACATTACTACCAGGAGGAGTAACATTTTCTGTGCATAAAATCACTTGTAAAAAGTTTGATAAGAGCCAAGAAATTATTTTTTCCTTCTTGGGAGAACTGGCATGCTCTAAAACACTGAATCCGGGAGGTTTTAAGCATTGGTGAGTATTACAACTCTAACTGGATCTGTGCTTTTTGGTTCAGTGTACTTGACTCCGGGAGCATGGACTCCTCAGTCTGTTAGCACAGAGGGCCTTGCTCTGAAGGTCTGGGACTCACAGAGTGAGCAGAGGGCAAGGGGAGAAGGGTCAGCGTATGTATTTTCAGGACGGGGGAACAGGCGACAGTTCTGAAGAAGCAGGGGAGCTGGTGTGGTTAAAAACTATTCTAGGGAGCTCAGGGCACAGAGAAAAACATGACAGGTGCCTCTAAGGCTACAGAGGCAAATTTCCTTATGGTCTAAATCTATTTGTCTTTAAAAACGCCTTGACTAAAGTTCTCTTGCCCAACTTCAAAGCTTGGCTGTCAGGACAGAAATGAGAAGAACACGGGATTGTCGATTTCAACACTGAGCCTTGTTCACTTGGCCTTGAAGTGCCCAGACAGCCCAGGGCTTGGGAGCCATCCAATCTCCTTCCGAGCACCAAGGGCAGTGTGCTTGGTTGCAGTTCCATCCTGACCGGACTCTTTCAGTCCCTCTAGGCTGGCACTACCCAAACTTTAAGTCGGGGACCATTTCTACAGCTCTAACTACACCTACAAACCTCACCATATGACTTACTTAGTATATCTTTACGACTGCTGCTGTGACTCCTTATGTAATATTTGCTTTAAATTAACTTTTACGATATTTCACGTGGAGAATTTACATTACTGTTATATTTATATATATAAAATAACTGTCACTTTTCATGGACAGAAAGTTAACTTATAAATATTAACTGGAAGCAAAAGAATATTCATTCTCGTTAAGTCCAGTTGCAAGATAAATCTCCAACCTAAAGCCTGGTTTTTGTTATCGGTTACACAGGGATACCAGCAAGTTTAGGAAACTATTGACAACAAAGAACCGAAAGGCAAAACTTGTAATTAAAAAAGAGAGGGCACTCACTCCCCCACTTGCTATTCCCGAAGGCCACCATGTCCCCAGGTCACCTAAACCATCCTCATTCCATGGAAGGTGCTACACATCCCACTGGGAGGCAATACCAGCACAGGTCATGGTGCATTCAGAAAATAAGCAATTGGCAACAAAGAGGATTATTGACAAATTCTAATTTATACAGCTGCATCCAGGATGGGCATAAAAACATGGGCACTCCACTCATGCTCCTCATAGACTTCACAAGTCTGACTAGAGGCTTATTTCCCAAACTAATTACACACTGATTAAAATACTGTCTACAGTTACTATTCATTTTATTTCAATTTAAACGCTGCTTATACTTCTTCCCCCTTGTCTACAGTGACCGTCTCTTTTTGACTAAGCATGATCAGGTGACAGCATCTCACTCTCTCAGTTTCCTGAAAGGGACAAGCATGCCATTTCTCACCAAATGAGAACGTCTATTTTTCTAGTCACCATTTCATCAGAGGACTCATGAGCGCAGCATTCAATGGAGTCTGAAGAAGGGGGATCTCCCTCTGCTCATGAGTTCACTCGTATATACCAATAGCAGGCTTGGGGTGACATTTCATATTTGTGGCAGCTCTGCACCTGCCCCACTGGCTGCTGCATCTTCGAGCCCCCTTGGGGGAATCCAGTTTTATATCACTCCTAATTTCAGTAAGACAAAGGGGCCACAAAAGTGGCTGTTCTCTCCCCCAAGTCTGTCTAATTTATAAAAAGAAAGCTTTCCCATCTTTTGCTGTGGGGAGATGTGGTGGAGAGTAAGCCCGACCTAAAAATAAACTGGGCTCTCTCTTTTATTTATATGTAATTAGAGCCCCTTTGTAACTACCCATTACCACCTCAATGGTTATTGGATGAATACATAACATATATTTTTAGATGTGGCAAAAACCAAGAAAAAAGGAGTCAGGCTGCATCTAATTTATCAAGTTGATGATTAAAAGGTTGGCCTGAGAGGTTCCAGATATCTAGAGACCCCGAGATAAAACAGCGGTTGGCTGTGGTTTTCTTTCTTTTTTTTTTTTTTAAACTAATGAATCCAGGGCTTGGAAAATATCAGGCATTTTTAAAGAAAAGAAGCAAGGCCAGAGACATTGGACAAGGGCAGTAGGGCAAGGCCAGGTACTGAGAGAGAAAATGACTTCACTTGCTATGAAAATGCTTCTTTGTGCCTGGCAGGTTTCTTCTCACGCTTTGTTACAGTGTGATGGTATATAGCCACACAGCTTCTGAATGCTACTCACAGTACAGAAGGAAAGAGCCTTGGAACATTCCATGGGTGGGGTGGGGGGTGGGGTGGGCGGAGGGCTTGGGTCTACTATTTTGAAAGGGGAGGCTAAGAGCAATGGCAGCAGAAGAGGGCTAGACGGCAGGGTGAGGAGGACGGTGCTGTGACGGAGGTGCGGGATGCACGGGGTTAAAACCAAGACCAAAGACATGACAAGGAAGAGAAAGAAAAAGCGGCAAACATACTCTGGAAATGTGTTTTGGAGGGTGGAGGGAACAAAGAATGGGCCCGGCCCAAGGTCAGTCAGTGGCTGTGCAGAGCTAATCCAGTTGGGCTCACACTTCTCACTGACGCCTTTTCATGGGCGCAAATAAAGGGCACCGGGCACTTGACGACTCCTCCTCCTTCTCCTCCTCAGATCCTGGTCAGCAGACACAGTTTCTGCCTCGCGGAGAAATGTGAAGCATCTTAGAAACAATTCCAGAGTATCTTTGGCTCCGGAAGCTGGAGCACACATGTGTCACATTCCCATGAGACAATGGGCCCAGTGAAAAGAGCACCCGCAGAGACCCTTAGGAAACCCAGACAAATCCAGCATCCCAGCGGATGCCGAACACGAGGATGTGACGTCATTAAAAGCACTAACATCAGGAGATGAAAGGAAGCCGGGAGACCACAGGTTGGGTCAGGTTGAGGGACATCATAGTGAGTCAGAAAAGGAACGAGACTTTTCCAACAGAGGAACAATCATCACCAAGTCATACCACACAGTGCTCGGCAAAACAAAACGAAGTTGGGAACAAATCATAAACAGCAAACAGAATGGTCATTCAGAGAAAAGGGGAATCAAAAAAATCATAAAAATCATGGTACAGGGAACATTAAGCTCTATCATTTTCGATTTCTGCATAACAACTCATTGGCATTGCCCCATCAATCATATACTGCAGCCATCCAAAGTCAAACTCGTGTTTGATGGGGCAAGGCAAGGAGGTTGGTCATAGCACAGGAACAGCAACCATGTTAAACACCCATGCAGTCACCTCTGCCACCATTGCCTGACCCTGTGCAGACTGCTTCCAGCTTGGTCAGCGTTCATACCAAGACTCGGGAGAGGGAACAAGGCCGAATTTTAAAACCGTCTAATTGGACTCCTGGAGAGCCTCCCTTCCTTAGGGGAGTGGACAAATGGAGAAAGTCCAAACTGCCCCTCTCAGAGAAGCGCCGAGAAAAGACTGCAACCCATGCCTGCCGACAGAGACTTTTTTCTCCCTAGAAAAGTGTAGCAGGTGAAAACAAAGTGATTTTTTTTTTTTTTTTAAACTAAGTTGTCTCTACTTGAGACTACAGTCAGGGATGACGTATCTGAGGTCTGAAACCACACACAAATAATGGCACATGCTGGGGCTTGTGGCCTGTCGGGCAGTTTCCCCTTTACTGAATACTTTCTCAGGCTGGTGAGGACAGATCCCTCTACCTTAAAGAGGCCAATGAGACAAAACCAGCTTTGTTCCTCTTTAAATAGATTTGGAGCGGGACATAGGAAGAAACAGAAGTCTATAGAAGAATAATAAAATCGGCAAAGAGGATGCACAGAAGAGCAGGATGAAAGGGCCATCTTTACCATTTCGGCTCAGGAACTAGGGCAAGAGAGTGCTCGCTGCTTACAGGACAAAAGCAGATTAAAATATATATATATGGAGAAATAGCATGGGAGTCCAGAGAGGAGCCCATTGGGGGAGGGGAAGTATGAATGCTGAAAACTCCAAGAGAAGGCAGAACACGGATTGTCCTCCAAGGGTCCCCCTGGATGCCTGACCCTCAAAACTCCAACCCCAACTTGGATGGGACTCTTGAAAACATAGAGAAGCAAAGAGTTTTGAATGGGGTGGGGGGGGGGACGGCTCAGCCACGTGACCGGGCTTTTGAGCTTTGACTTACAAGACTGTTTTGGGGGATAAGTAAAGACCTCTCTGATCGCAGTTGCAGCTCAAGTAGGATGTGCTACCAGGAGCAGCAAACAGCTCGAAAAGACATGGCATTTCCTGTCTGGAGGCCAGCACAGAAAGCAAAGGAGAATTTAGGACAGTTCACAGCACAGTCCCTTTCATTTAGCGAGGCTTCCATTCCGTAGCAAATGCACAGCAATTCTGCTTGATTAAATAACATATTTTTTTATTGCAGTTCTTGCCCTCCAAGGGGAATGACAGCAGTCTGAAGACCACAGGTCTCTTCAGAGTCAGTACCATGAGAGATGTGCAACACTAGGAGGAGGGAAAAGACGTTGCCATTATTCCTCAAGACACTGACTAGCAGCCTTTAATTTCCATGGCTTTCAATTTGCCAAAGCCTGCACAGCATTCCCACCCATTACGGTGGGGAAAGAGGGTCTAAAAACCTATAACATCAGACCAGGAGTTCAGAGGACTGGGAAGGGGTCTGAGAAGTAAGCATTTGCTCCGGACCAGTCTATGCATCTTCTGGAGGGAGGAAGCCTGAGAGGATGTGCCATTTGTTTTGTGTGGTGTCTCCTGGGTCAGGGGACAATTGGGGGACAGGCCTGGACTCAAGGGCTGGGTTGCAGTCTTTCCTAAGATGCTTTCAATCAGGGTGCACAGGAGGTTCCCAATGCTACTAGATTTAGCTGGAAGCAGGTACACAGTCCTCCCCTTTCCCCCCCCCCCCCCCCCCCCCTCCACCCTCCAGAGGAAGAGGCACTTCCAAGGCCTTACCCTTCTTGTCCTGGTGGTTATGTGAGGACACTGCCCCCAAAGGGTCTGTGCTGCCGGGTGCCTCGAGCAGGTTGTTCCAGTCCAGCATGCCTCCCCTAGACTCATACCCCTCTTGGGATGCCGAATCTGACGTGGTGGTGCTGGGGAAGAGGGAACTGGAATGCCCTGTTTTTATCACAAACACAGTTAGGGAAACATCACTACACAACACATTCCCTTTGCTCAGAGGCCAGGAGATAGGACACCCATGATGACCTTGAGACCGAGGTATGCCTTAGCAATGACAAGGCTTGCTGCTGGCAGGGGCGGACTGTGCTGTGTTAGGCAGAAGACCCTCTGACCTTGCAGTTCAAGCACAAAAGGCCAGAGACTGTCTCAGCTGCAAGTTGGGTGAGCCTTGGGAATCACTTACCCTGTCCCCTGCCACACCATAGGGACAGTGACCCCTTCCAGAATTAGGAAGATAGAATGAAGGTGTCACTCACAGTGCCTGTTCCATAGATGCTCAAGAAATACAAACGCCCTTCCCTAGAACACTTCCCGTGGCAGTGTGAAAGGCACTCCAGGAACATGGTTTGTGACTGATGGGGCATCGATGACAGTGGATGGCCTCTCCCATCACAAATAACAGCCTGTCTCAAGCCCTTCCCAGCGAGGCTCCACAGTGTGTCTAGTGTTCAGTTTCAGCTCAGCCTCATGGGCATTCCTATTCTGGGAGATGCTCTCTCTCCCAAGGGGTCCACTCCCACCTCTTTGGCAAGGAAGCCTCCTATGCTACCTGTTGTAACGGGCGCACCTTCTGTGTCTAAAGCTGGTTTTTGAGTTTTATGACTCAGATGTATGAGACATTATTTTTGTGGCCTCACTGACTGAGAAGGATAAACTAGAAAAAGGTAGATTTCGATCTCGAATGTGGCCCAGCATAGGAGGGTGCCAGAAGGCAGGTGAGACCGGGAGTCATGGCAGATACCCTAGACATTTCCTGTGAGCACATTTAGAAGCTTCCTCTCCATCATGCCACGAGATTAAATGCAGATTGTATCGGATCCTTTCATCTCGGCTGTCAAAATGATTTAAAGAAGTCTGATTAGCAGTCTTCTCTTGTAGAAATAAAATACAGCCTCTCTGTGACTTTTGAGTGGATTATTAAACCATCTCGCCTAAAGTAACATCTTGAGCACTTAAAAAAAAAAAAAGACTACTGAGCATAATAGCTCATGCCTGTGAACCCAACACTTGGGAGGCTGAGGCAGGAGATTTGCTCTGAGCTTGGAGCCAGTCAAGGCACTACAGAACATGTTCCAAGTAAGCCTGGGAAAGAAACCAAGCATGTTTGTAATCAATGTCTTTGGCACAATGGAGAATAGACTCAGTATAATTCTAAAACTGCTAGCCTCAGGATATGACCACCTTGTACATGATAAATAAAATACAGGCCACCAGAAAGATAGATTCTATTGATGAATGCATCCAATCTTTCTCCATTCTTTTAAAATCTGCAGCTATCATCAGAAGGTGGAGTCCCAGGAGACTTTAGGATTACAAATTTAAAACAATGTATTTTAAAAACAGCATTCATCTTGAACTGCTGCTGCCAGCGCCAAGTAAGTCAAGAGAAGAGGTTCGAGTCAGCAATGGTGATTTCTTTGGACCCATCACACCTGAATGCTATCATGAAGCTTCAGTAACATTTCAGAAGTCTCTCTCAGCATAGAACCTGTGTGGTTCCCACATAGCTCCCAACATCTGTTTTGTTGAAAATAGTCTGCTTCAGAGCCCACTGCTAAAAATATGCTCATTTAAGACTCAAAGAATGTTTGATTTTCAAGAGACTGCGTTTCTGAGTTCTGCATCCCATCCAATGCTGATAAGAGAACAGGATTGGGGAAATCAGCCCAAGAAATGGAAAAAAGAATTTCCTTCCTGCTTGCACTGGGGTCTAAAATATGTTTATTTCCACGTCTTTATGAATTCAAAACTACATAAAGAAAAAAATATGGCCAGCCTAAAATACAACTCAGCACTCAACATAAGAAAACAAATTGAACTAGCTTTGTAGGTGGGTAGGGAGGTGGCGGTGGTCGTGGGGGGCGGGGAGTTATTCTCCCCTTCAGGTAGCAAGAATTTCTTCTACCTGAATTGATAGGCGTTTTGAGCACTTTCAATTTAACTGTGTTCAAGGGGCAATTTTATGGTAATGCCATAAGTACGCTTTAGTGAGAACATTTCTTAATATGGTAATCTAGGGGAAATATATGCCTAAGGGACACATTTTCTGTAGAAAGATTTCCTGGACCATATGCTACAGATACATGGAAAACTCATTGGTGATGGAAAGCTATGGCTAGGAGAGGAAATTAATGTGGACCAGATGGTGGTTAGGTAGGAAAATGCTTTACACAAATGTGAGAAATCAGCCTCTTCGTATCTCTGAAGTGTTAGTCTAATACACACCACATCTCGATTTTCTGTATGTAAATCTAGAGAAACTATGCATCTGATTTACTCAAAAAAAAAAAAAAAAAGGCTTTGCAATCTTTTAGACTTGTGCTTAAGGACAGAAAGCATGGGTTGGCAATGAATTAAATGGAGAACAGATACTTGAGCCTCAAAAAATTTAGAGCCAACAGGTGACAGTGTGGAGACCAGCAGCTTCTGTGAGCAAGCAAGGAGAGTATTCTTATGCTGATTCTCCATGCCTAAGTACAGCTGCTAGGACATTGTGATGTTCTTTCTCACAACTTGACTTTACAGGCTATATGATCTGTACACACTGTCTTTGTAACCAAAATGACTTGTGGACATGGTATGGCATGTCAATATGTTGGCGGCAGTCATGAAGTCCAATAAGAGAGGTCGCATTTAATCAATGGGACAGAATGGATGCTCTGATGGTCTTCAAAGATACAAAAACTATAGATATAACCAAAAAGTTAACTTTCATGCATGATGTCGTTTCTCTACATCTACAAGTCACTATCATTCTAGAGGTTAGAGACCATTCCTACTGCTCAACTGTTAACAATGACTGTAGTCGATTAGATATAAAAGGGACACTAATTCAATACAGAGAGGAAGAGAGAGGAAGAGAAGACAGTCAGGACCCAATTCACTAAAAGGGGTTCTTGCATATGTGACTGGTGTTGCCTACAGCGTTGGCCAACAGAAAGCTCGCAGAGCACATTAAAACAATCCCTTCACCTGAGAAAGGAAATGCCATTTTTGTGGTTTGTTCTTTGGGCCTAAATTAGCCAGGAAGTGCATGACCTACAGAGGACACAACTACTAACGGTGCAGGTGCATTCTGGACTGTCTTCCTCATCTACCTTCATGCCTGTAAAAGTAGACATTAGGTCCTTCCTCGGAGGCTACAAATCCTGCCCCTACTCCATTGGCTGGCACAGAGCAGTCACTCAACAAATATTTGTTGGGTGAATTAATTCAATATTTTCTTAGTCAATGTCAACATAGCCACCGGTTATGAGACTATATAAGTACTGTATAGAGTATCACTCTTTCTTTTATCTCTAAAAAAAATATGTTATGTTTTCTCTTCTTTAAAAGCCTCTCTCTATACCCTCTTAGGAACTTCCTGACCTCTGTGGTGGACCACCATTCATTTTATGGTCAATTAGTCACCTAACTGCTGCATACTGAATAGCTCCTACCTGCAATGGGAAGGATCAGAAACTAAAGGAAAGCCCCACCTTTTGCTTTCCTTACAAAAGCTTTAGGTCAAAGGCTCACAACTGAGCACTGTCCTATAAAGTTTTTATTTTTCCACTAACATATGGAAAAATTAATAAATGCCTATTGTTTGAGGAGGAAAGGAAAGATTCACTTGCTTGAAGAATGACCCTTTTTTTGTCCATAAAGAGCATCCCAGAGCTTAATCATATGTTCAAAGAATTCTCTGGGAGTGAAAATTGGTCTTGAACATTGATGAATGCTAGGAAGGCTGTTGGTTCAACTAGTTTCAAGGTCTGGATTTCTCAACATCTGATAAAAATTATTCAGCTATAGGCAATGATGGCAGAGTCTGACATCACAAAAGAACAGGTGTTAAGTGGTTTCCTTCCAGAAGGTTAAGGTTAAGCCAGATGACATTTGCCTTTTGAGCAATTTTCTCCTGGTGTGCTGTTCAATATTCTGGTTTAAATCATAGATGAGAGGGTGCCAAAGGTGGGGAAATCTTGGGGACTCCTCTGTTCCACCCTGCCTCCCACCAGGAGGGGGCTGGGCAGGAGGAGTGTATTGAACAGCTCTGGTTTTTCAAACAGTCTTGAAGACTTCAATGAGCCTTCTAATTTATGCTAATTGGTCTTGAGGATTGAAATTTACCAAGGGGGATTGAGCACATTTGTAACACCTTGAACTTGTCTCTGCATCCTAAACCGTGTGTTTTTCCTCCTTCTTTTCATCTTTCCCTCCATTTTCACCTATCCTTATATTTAAACACTGTCCCCTTAACTATTCATTTGTTGTATATCTCAATCACAAAATCTACGAAATGTACAAATGGCTGAACTCATGGTCCGAATTAAAAGGCAAAAGCTTAAATTTGATACCCCAGAGACATTTTCATATTATGTTTTGAAAAACACATTCAACCATTTAACTAAGTAGACATTTGGGGATTTATTTTAAAAAGACAAAAATGAAGCAGGTGCATTTTGGCTTACACAAAAAAGAAGTAAGGATACTTCCTGAACTTCCACTAGTACTTGTGTATTTCAGGCAGAGAACAATGGGAGAAATCTTGTTTGGACAGCACACCCTTGCCTCACACTTCCTCATATACATTCTGAAGAAATCGCACTGGAAAATATGTTTAAGTATTCAAATGCTTTCTGAACTTAAATTTTGTTGGTCAAATCATGCTACACTGCACACGTTTGCCTCATAAGACCCTGGTGTTTGTGCCCTATATGGAATTCCTCTTTGGGGGAGGTTATCCTGACAACCAGGACTGAGGAGATGGTATTGTGGGGGTTACAGTTTATGAGTTAGAGCCACTGTTCTTTTGTTTTGAATCTCCTTATATACAAACATATGCAAAATGAAGAAATTTCTTTTCACTTGAGAATCCATTAGATGTATTTACCAAATTCTTGAATGTTGGCATGTTTCATATTATATGAATTAAATATTTAAGATTTGTTCTCCCTTACCAACTGTCCCATATAAACAGAATGCTTTTTTTTTTTTAAAGCATAGTGAAATCTAGAAATACATTTAGTGAATTGGGGCCCTGAAGTAACAAAGAATCTGGTCTCTGATTAGGGATGAAAACTAGAAACTACCAAAGATGAGTAACTTTAAGTATTAATATTGATATGTATATATATATATATATATCATCAATAAACTGACCATACACTGTGTTGAAAGACATTTCATAATCTGGTAGAGGAGTTGAAATGTCTATAAAAAATGAGGATAAAAATTAATTAAAAAGAAACCTAAGGTTTAAAAATACGCAAGCGGATTAGTGCAATAGATTTCCATGGACATGAAATTATGAAAGTAACATCTTCCTTACCGTTCAGTGCCACGAAGGAATCTGAAAGACAAAAGCAGGGCGGTGGTTACTGAGCTGCACACAGGAAGTGGGGACAGCTAATGAGAACTGGGCCAATGAGGAAGCCCCAACACCGGAAACTGCTCATTACTTCCTGCTTGTAACCTAAGCTGCTTCCTACTCAGTCCAAAGTCCTATCTCCAGATCTCTTCCACTGCTGCGTTTCCCCCATACCCACTGCTAACAGGCAGAGGAAACCCAAGGGTTGGCAGAGGAAATGGTCACTGCAATGACCGTATGAGAGTCAAGAAGCCGCGCTCCATTTTGTACAAAGGGGCACGGCTGTGGATAAAAGAACTCGGCCACATCCGTAAGAAAGAACTTCTCTTCATGTTCTAGCTGGCTCCATCCTCATGAATGAACTGAGAGAACTATCCAGTATCATAATCCATAACGTTCTAAACTCATCAGCCGTTTAGTTTGGGAATTAAAACTGCAAACCCAAATTTGGGAAGCCACACAAGTAGGTCTGTGTGCTGGTGTCAAGGTCAGATCTCTGGTTCACCAAACACTGGCTCTCTATGACCAGTTTTCTAAGTGTGTCAAAGTCAGTGAAGCAATTATGCAAACACCCCTGGACTATGGACACATACACAAGTTTTGTGGGATACAAGCAGTTCCTGTTCTGGAGGAGCATGCAGAGAGAAGCCTCCAGGACAGAGGGCAGGCAGAGGCATGGTCTCAGCTTCTGTACGGTAAAAGGTGGAGGAAGAGGGAATGGACTTTCCAGCTGACCCTCGATGTAAAGACTAACCACTACCCTGGAACCTTCT
The DNA here is from genome assembly GCF_903995425.1 of Onychomys torridus. Lineage (NCBI taxonomy): Eukaryota > Metazoa > Chordata > Mammalia > Rodentia > Cricetidae > Onychomys > Onychomys torridus. The sequence goes on from NC_050455.1 coordinate 36,162,100, forward strand.
ACTTTACATAGACTTGTTCTCTTAGGTTCCTCTGCCTGAGAACACAGGTATGTGTGGGCACTTAAACACACACTTATACACATCAGCATCTTCTTTGTATACTTCCTGATTCAAACCAAATCTAACTTGCTGTTTTTCTACAGACACTTATACCACCAGATCACGAAAATATTTTCTAAAGCTAACTTAAGTATCTGTAACATCCCCATACCCTCTCCCCCCAAACCCTATCACTACAAGGCACATGATAATTAAGATGCAATGACTGAATCTCAAACCATTTTACCGATCCAGGTAAATAATCGTACACCATAGCACAGACGTTTGGGTAATAACACATCTCCTACACCAATTTTGATGTGTAACTATTTCATGTGCAGATATGATAAATGAAAATGTTGGCCATATATTTAACTAATAATGCAAATTACATAAGGACAAGAACTTGTGGACAAGGCTAATAATTGCCCTCATCATTTGATTTTTCTACATCTCTTGCAAAATAATATAATAGAAAGTTGAATGACAACCTAGTCTGAAATTTCAGTACTTATATGACTTATGCTGGGCAGTGGTGGCACACGCCTTTAATCCCAGCACTTGGGAGGCAGAGGCAGGTGGATCTCTGGGAGTTCAAGGCCAGCTTGGTCTACAGAGTGAATTCCAGGGCAGGCTCCAAAAACTACACAGAGAAACTCTGTCTTGGAAAAACCAACCAACCAACCAACCAAACAAACAACCAAACATACAAACAATCAAACAAACAAAGAAACAAAACAAAACAAAAAAATAAAAAGCAAAAACCAAACCTGGAATCATATCCATGATCTTTATTATAGAGTCCTACACTATTAGTCACTCCGTTTTGCTCCCTTAAAAGCTGTTTTTCAGAGCCATTTTGAACACAAATTTCATGAAATTCAGCACATGGAACTTTTAAAAATTACAAACTAGTTAATTTTCCTTTAAGAAGCCCACAGCCACATTTTCAGATCTGTCTTGCCTCCTTCCTGAATGCCTTTCTTTCTCTTAACCCTAGGTCTTAGAGACGGTGTTAAAAGCAAAAGCAAAAACAAAAACAAAAACGACAACAAAAAAAACCTCTGATAAACTCCAACTGTGGTTTTAAGAAAAGTAACAAACCAGAGAGCATTTCCTAAGAGCATAGCACTATTATTTAAGCTCTCAACACTAAAGCATTTTCAGAGAATCCTGATATTGATCAGATCATAAGGCAAGTGGACAGAGTTCTGAGATCTCTTCTAGAAAATCCTAAGTAAAATGTTGCCACTTATTAGTATGTGACATTAACTCTGAGAATGACATTGTGGGCTAATTTCTACAAAGAGGACATTTAGAATTGCTTTCTGCTCGTGGGTTATTTCTTAAGTTTGTTCCTATCTCAAATGGTTTCATACAGCCATACTTTGAAAAATAATTACTTTCGCTGGTGAATATGTTAGAGAACACTAAAATAGCCCCACTCAATTAAAAAGCTAGAGCGCAATGATTAAGCTGTTGATTATTTGGCTAAAATGCAGTGTAATAGCACATTATGAAAAACAACAAAATTGTCACTTTTGTAATGGAAATACTGACGTAAATGCTTTGCTATAATTAATATCCTCTAGGATGGATTTGTTCGACAGCATTAGAATAATGGGAGAGGTGGCTATATTTATCGTGATGATCCTGGCGATGTTGGCTTCCACACACACCATTTCCTTTTTGTTATGCCCAGAGTCGGCTGCACTGAGTTCTACATGTGGCGTGAGGCTTCTAGACCATTCGATAAAAGCATCTTTATCCATAGGCAGACAGAGATTTAAAAATGTTACTTACTGTGACAGTCTCCTAGACCGTCTGTATTGCCACGTTCTACGTCCTGTTCAAAAGCCAGTCTTCTTTAAAAAAAAAATGGGAGGACAAGGAAAGAGAAAAAAAAAATTAGTTTGATTAAAAATGTGACCCGTTTGCTAAGCCGAGAGGCCAGCATGAAAGAGAAACATTTCTCTGAAGCTTATAAAAATGAGTTTCATATGAAACTCCAAAGAGAAGCTATGGTAGCAGTGGGTTCTGATCTTACACCGGAAGTTAGTTTGTGGGTTATTCTCATCCTTTCCTGGCTCTGGTTCCCCAAGCACCCCTTAAACATTTGAAAAGTTTTCATGCTACCGCTAACTCCTCGTGTAAGCACTATGGGAAGCGTAGATGAAAGGGTCTGGTCCTCTCCGTTCCCCTCTCCACTCTTATCCTTGCTTCCCCAAGCCCCTTTTCTATCCCCTTTGCCGACAAAACACACAGAACCAGCATTTAAAGGCACAACTGGCCAGTGAGCATGTGGAGCCTGTGAGAGGCGGATCCCGGCTGAGATCGTGTGCTCTCCCTGTTCATTTGAATCCTCAGTGTTCCTTTCCTCCTCCTCCTCCCTTCCTGGTCATCACCATTCATTTTGATTTTTAAAACAATCCCACTAGACTTGTCCATTGGAAGTGTCCTTCGGGAGAATTTTGTGCTTATATTTCTAAAATGCCACATAAGAAAACGGCTTTGAATGTCCCACCTTGATCTAATAATCCGTATTTAGCTTCTAATGTCATTGGCTAGGATGAAAACTAAATTTGTCCTCTCAGGATACGGATTTCTTGTAATGAAAGCCAGTATCCATCCAGTCCCCAAACCCACTCTCCCAGCAGAGCTACACATGTGTTGAGCAGTGCCCGTGGCATTGAAATATGAATGCAGGCTTTAAAGGAAGTCTCTGAGAGTTTTGGTAATAACTTTAAAATAGTTTGTAAAAACTGTGTTACCTTTGGTCAGTTGTTGAACACAGGACAACTAACTGATGAGACCCCTCTCAGTGCCCCCCCCCCAAATCATTGATTCTTTCTGCTCCACCCCGAGGATTTTCCCAAAAAGATACAAAGCTCCGACTCTATGAAAAGTCAGCAGGGCCCCTTCAAAGCCATGCTAATAATGTACAGTAGGTCATCTGTAGCCCTCAGGTTTCCAGGTTATCGTTTACAGTTATCATTAACTCTGTTCGAGAGAATATTTCACAGTTATGTGGATGGTGCTCACCAAATAGGCTTTCCCACTTGTCTAGCTATTTGAAAAGCAAAAAGGATGCTTCCAGCAGAGGAAAATAGTTGTTTCACAGGTGGGGCTGGGGAGGCTTTCTTTTGTTGTTGAAGGAGAGTCCTAGACTGCCCTGGACACCTCACTTGCGTTGTACACAACTTCTCTGAGACATGCTTTAAATGTGTTTTTCCAAATGTTATTTTAGATTTTGCATCCACTGAAGTTAAAAAAAAAAAATCACAGGCAGAGAAGAGGGTCTTGATCTTGGGGACCCACTGGGAAACTGCCAAACATTGATTGTGTGATTTAGACAAAGGAGTGATAAGATCAAGGTTGGTTCAGCACAGGAGAAAGCTTTATGGGATGGGAACAGCATGCTTGAAGCATGATCACATGGGCTAACAAATGCTCTGCCACTTCTTCTCAGCCTTGTATAGTCAATTAGCTGTGACAAAGCATCCACTAATCTAATTGGTACCCCATGGCTCCTTTCTCTGCTGTCCTCAACCATGATGCTCAAGGCATGCATCTTCATGTCCCACTTTCTAGGAAATACTTTTGAAGCCCACTGTGTTTCCCCTCACGTTCTTAACCACTCTAGTCCGAGGGGGATGATCCTATGGACACTCTGCCACATTCGATGCTGAGTCTCTGAATGTCAGTTCCTCGCCTGAAATTCTCATCCACAGAGGGATGGATGCTGATGGTGTGAGCGAACACGGCCAAGCCTACACCTTGCATGAAGGGTGATCAAGGCACTTTGCCCTCCTACACCTCAGGCTCCTTACCTGCTATGGGGTGACAGATGGACACAGGAACCACTTTCCTTTACCCACCCACAATATGGGTCTCTGGAGGCGATACAGGTTCTGCAGGAAAAGGATGACTGTCAGGTACCCAGGATTGCTTTCTGACAACTATTGATTTTCTAATTGTCTATGAGACAAAATACATACTTTTTACACTTCCCATGTCGCTCACATCGACCAAGAGGCACCTTAATTACACAGGTAGAGAATGCAACATACAGGGAGCCACTTGCTCTGTCGAGCTGCATGCCCATGATCCTTTTGTCTTCTACACCATCATAGCTGCACCTAGTTTTATGAGGTAGGAGAAGACCATCAGGAGATTCTTACGAACAATTTTCTTTCCCCCCGCCACCAACCTTGTCCTCCATTTGTGGACCGACATATTCACCTCCTGATCTAAGACACCCTTATGTAGACACCCTACATGAGTGGCAATAGAGACATTATTGGCAAGGAAAACTAATGCTCAACATTTTTTAGAGACGGTGTGAAAAGTAACTGAAAAACTACATAAACAATCTGGTCGGCCATGATTTTCCATGAGCAGAAAGGGTAGCAGTAACATGACAAATAATTACCAAGGAAGGACCCAATGTTTGACTCACTTTTCTGGGTTGTAAACATTCATCTCCTCCAGGAAAAGGCTGCCATTTAAGAAACCACTGCTTCCTATCCTGGCCAGGAACTTCAAGATGATTCCCTTTTCTGATCCCAGGAAAACCACAGTGTGATTCTGATACGGCCCAGCCTCGTTGTCTACTGCAATTTTGGTCAGGCGGTATCTAAAGTGACAGGATCACATTTGGAGGAGAAAAGGCTCTCCGTTAGTCTGTCATCAAAGGTCCCCTTTCCACTTCAAACAACCACAACACAGCTCTCTAGTAACAATGTCATGAAAAATAGATGCATGTTAGTAATACTCTCAAGCTGTTCTGGCCCTTTATTTTCATATACAGAACATTAGTATAGTTCCAAAAGGGAGAAGGAAGTATGTGTGTACAGAGGCCAAGTTCCATAATAAGTAAGTATCCACAACCATGTGAAACCACTCAGCAATGGTGCCTTCCATGAGCAAGAAGAAAAGACCGATGGTACCAATAGAGAGGGCAGGCCTAAGAAGTGACTGTACTTAGCATTTCTTTGTAACATCGAGAAAGAAAGCAGTGGGTGCCATTCTCCACGCTTTTCCTAGGAAGCACAAAGTGTTTGTTAACAAGATGCAAGACTAGAGAACATTCTGAGTGTGCACAGAGGAGTAAGGAGGCTCCTGAAGGTGGAGGGCTCAGAGCAGGACTAATATCAGGACCTGGAAGCCAAGCCACATTTGGTAAGGGAACAGAGAGAGATAAGCAGACAGTTAAGTCCTAGTGGGTATCCTCTTTCTAGGAAATCCTTTGGTCATTCCACTTTTCATGGATACTTATTTGCCCTAAGTACCAAGAAAAAAAACTAGAAAACACCAGCCTAAGTAATAGGCCATGGTGGCTAGATTATAGTCCAGCGAGATTTCATAGTTTAATAAAAGTCAGGGGACTAAACGTGGGGTAAACTCACCATTTTGTGTTATTGACTGCCGATCTAGAAAAGCCTGCTGTCTTATTTGAAAATACGCTCCCATCACAAAGGACGTTGGATGCTATCAGAGATCTCCAGTCAGCTACTGCTTCTCTGTTGGCATCACTTCAGATAACAAATACTAAGGTATGACTCCCTCCTGCTGGCCTGCCATTCCGAATGTAGTGTCCCGTCACGCCAGCAACCCAATCATGTGTAACCAAGCAGGTAACCACTTCTTCCCACGGCTCCTCCCTCACCATTCCTCCGCACCGCACAGATTGGATTAATAAGCTAATCTGGAAGGAAATATTTTTCTTTCTTCTAATTGCTGGCATGTGTAGAACTGGCCTGAAAATGCTGGCACTCTTCTCACTGAGAAGGCGGCAATGGGGATTTGGTGGCATCTACCCAGCCTGTCAACATTTCCTTGCTGAACCAATGCCCAGGATAGCAGAAGATGTTTGTGGCATTTCGAAGCATGATCCACTGACAGGAACGAGGAGAACAAGATAGAGTCAAGGAAATCCACTTGGGGCACGCAGTTTGCTTGACACCCACCTGACCATCGTCCTCAGGAACCACGGTCGGTTGATGATGGAAGGTACTGCCTCGTCCATCAGTGGATGCGTCTTAATGAAGTTCAGGGTATCGTCCGGAAACTCATTGGAGGTTGCATACTTTTCTAAAGAGGATGAGCCAGCACAACAACCTGGCCTAAAATGAGACAAAGGGTGGGGTGGTTGAGGGGAAGAGTTATTTCATGCCTTCTGGCAAATTCTTTGAATGAACTGCTTCTCTAAGCATCTGGCATGAAGGAGTCTGTACCGCAGGCACCGAAGAGGAAGTTGAACAATGCAGAATGCCACCAAGTACAATATGCTGAGATTTCCTCTGGACCGCCTCCTCATTCTGTGAAGAAGCCTTAGCTGGTACAGCTCAGTTTCATCTCCAGGCAGCTTGGCTCCCTTCCAGATGCACAAACCAACCCCAATGAACAGAGACGGAGCTGGAACCGAATGAGTGAGTGTGTGTCGGGGGAACATGCATCGCAGGCAGGCTTTATGCTGTCTGTTGACTTGAGACAAACCTAGCCATACCTGGGAAGAAAGACCCTCTACTGAGAGATTGTCTCTGTCACACTGGCATGTGGGCTTGTCTGGGAGGCATTTTATTAATCAGTAATTGGTGCAGGAGGGTCCTGCCTACTGTGGATGGTACCACTTCTAGGGAAGTGAGCCAGGCTGTGTAAGAAGGGTGGCCGAGCAAGCTGGAGGAGCCAAACCAGTAAGCAGTGTGCCTTGTGGTTTCTCTGTCAACTTCCTGCCTTGGCTTTCCTTGATGACAGACTATAATAAACTCTCCTGAAATTGCGTTTGGTCATGGTGTTTATCACAGCAATGGAAAGCAAACCAGGACACCTTGCTGGAGCTTCTAGATGCAGTGGCTCTCAGCCTCCCTAAAGCTGTGACCCTTGAATACAGCTCCTCATGTGGTGGTGATCCCCAACCATACAATTATTTCATTGCTACTTCCTCACTGCAATTTTGCTACTGTTAGGAATTGTAATGTAAATATTTGATATGCAAGATTTCCGCTATGCAACCCCCCCAAAGGGGTCATGGTCTACAGGTTGAGAACTGCTGTTCTAAAGGTATATGTTCTACAAAGGAGGGGATTAGGCTAATACTTTAACACATGGCAAACAGATTCTCAGCCACAGGGGTACACACCATCAAGACTCAATGTTACAACCTCTAAGAGTTTATTAGTTCACTTTTCATTTGTTAGGAGATTTGGGCAGGTCGGAAAAGCCAGTTACGTTAAGATTCTTTCCTGAAAGTCCAGTTTCTTACCACTGAACCGAGAGATTGCTAAGGTGAACTTTTGCAAAAAATCCTGTGGTTTGGGGAGTTCCATGGAAATCTCAGCAGAGGCAGATTAGGGAATTCTCAAGTCTGCGGTCTAGACACCCAGCTGCCTGCTGGTGCAGGAGAGGAAACTGTACAAGAACACCCTCCCCCACTTCCCCACCCCCACTCCACAACCTTTCATCATACCACGTAGCTACAACTAGCAAGCCCTCCACAATCAGCCTGCTGTTTGCAAAAGAGATGAGACAAGTATATGGAAGCATGTGGGTAAACACACTGACATGGGAGAAAATCACCTATCACACATCCTTGTAATGCCCGAGTGACACCATATTCACACACCAAGGTAGATATATATTTTTTTCCCTAGAAACCAGTCCCTCGATTTTAACTCCCTTTCTTGCTTATTCAGACAGTGAGGAATAACCCCAGGTGCTGAGTTAGGTAATCTATCTGGTCCCTAGAGTGTCCCTTCACATTGATCTGCTTTGAACAGAAAAGGAATGTGCCAGGCAACTCAGCGAAAGGTGTGGCCACGGGGCTTCTTTGGCTCCTAATATCTAAATTGGTTCAATTAAATGTACTTGTAGATATTTTGGGAGGATAGGAGACTAAGGGACATCATTAGAAAACAAGACAAAACAAAAAGCCAGGAAGACATTGGGCTCGTTTTCAGCGCCACACAAATTCAATGGAGAGATTTCCATGGAACTTAGACCAAAAAGGTGAAGGTGTGGACTACGTACCACAGAGTTGGAAGACATGGGATCAGGATGGGAGAAATGTTCTTCCAGAGTTACCTCTTTAATGGGAGCATATGAAGAGATTTTATAGAACCAAGAAATTTCTGCAGTGTCATGGGTCGTGTATGGGAGCGATTCCACAGCTTGGAAAGGGCTTGCACTATATTGTATGTGGACGCAGAAAAGCAACCCACTGTACCAACTCAACAATTCTTATCCTTGATCTGGCGGCCTGGACTCAATTCTGATCCCACTTGTCCCCCACCACTCCCTGTCAAGGAAATATCATTTATATTTCACATTTTATTGGAATTTAAAGAGTTCATATAAAATTAGAGGGAGGCACAGCAGAGGTATCTCTCTAGTTATATTAACTTCCATAATATAGTTTATTTTCTGGTCCTTAAATTCTCCACCTATACACCAATGGGACTAGCTCTAATAGTAGCACCTGTTACCTAGTGTACTGGGCAAACCACATTCACAAAGGTTAAGCAGAAGATTAAAGTCATGGTTTGTAGGTAATAAAGATAATTCTGGGTTCTGGTAAAGAGGATGAATACAAATGATCATGCGTGTCTTTCTGTTGTCCTTAAAACTCTATCTGCCTAGCTTGTGATGGAAGGCACCAGCGTGTGGTCCACAGGATGCTCACTATCAGAGAAGCCAGTTTCACCAGTTCAGAGTTAAAAAGAGCCAAATAAATAAATGTTTGTTCATACCTGGGTTTAGGGACACGCTCATCTGGAACTGGTGTCCAAGTAGAATCAGGAGATTTCTGTTCCTTGAATCTCCCAGTAAAAACATTGGCAATGTCAAGCATGTCATAGGCACAGACTGCAGACCCAGGGATGCTGCAAAGGACGTTTCACACAGGTGTTACTCACATAGCTGTTATACATCCCATTAAAAAGCATACTCTGAAGAAATTCTTATCACAGGCAGGGAGAATTTAAAGCACTACAAATAAAGGGATCATAAGCGCAAAGAGAATGTGTCTGCCAATCAAATTTGCAGCATCAACAAAGAATAGGCTTGTTAGTACAGTAAACTCAAAGGGGGAGAAGCCCATCATTTCTTCATTGCCTCTTGAGCCCCCTTTGTTTTGGAGGGAGAATTATGAGCTGATAGAAGTATTGTGAAGCCCACAGAAAACATGGCCCTGCCTTCAGTAGCTAGATCATATTTTACGATGAAGATAATTATAATAAATTCAGAGCAAGCCAGTGAGGGCTGTGCAAGAGTTAGCACAGGATGTCATGACATGAAACCCCTCCACAGGCGTCTGATGGGTGGACATTGGTCAGGCTGGAGGACCTTGCAGAGAAAGAAGGGCATGTTCCTGTACCAGACTATAGGTCTGGGAAGTCTGTGGTAGAGAGTGTGCAACAAAATACTGGAGAAAAGAGGCTGAGGAGGGAAGGGAGCCAGAGCATGCTGGGGCTGGTGTGCTTCACCAAGGGGCTTGCTTGCTCTTTTTCCACAGGGTAGAGAGGGACCCCTCAAGACTTGGCAGTAATCTGGCATAACCAAGACTGCATGTGTGGAGAAGGAAGTGGAGGGGAATGAAATGATACTGAGTAAAGGCCACACGTAATTTAGGAGGAAAATGGTAAAAACATTTGTAGATTGCCGAGTTAGGTTGTCTGAACTTATTGAATAAATAATATTTCTGAGACCACATAATCACAATCAGAAGATAATTTTAGGGCTACTTAAGAAAATAAATGGATTATCTATAGTACACAAGAATGCATTATGGTTTTATAATCACAAAGTAATCCACACTTTTAATAAAATAAAACCCCTACACTAGAAATGTATTCCTAAATTCCACTACCTTCTGCATTCCCATGTACCAAGACTATGTTTTCCAAACACCCTAAATAGATAGGATCTTAAATGTGAATATTCAAGCCCTGAGATGGTTTATATCGTTCCTATCCTCAAGTCCCAAAATCCCTATAGACAACCGAAGCTTACCTAAATCTAACTGAATACTTCTTGCAGCAATATAAGCTCCTGCTTTCATTTATCTGCAGTGAGCATTCTTGAAACTTGCCCTCCCTGTAATTGAGGAGCATGAGTTCATCCTTCAGCTTGCTCTCTTCTGGGCTTTCCCCAATGCCTAGGCATGTCTTTCTAGATGCTATCTTCCAATCTTATCATTTTTCATGCCTGGAATCCAGGCACTCATGAAGTTCAGGAAAGTCCTGGTAAAAAGTAGAATCCTAAGTGTATTCTCAAAAGAGGATACTCCATTTAGCATCTCTACAGTTCTACATAGACGGGAGAGCATGACACGTGCATTTAGAGCTCATGGCCAGGAGTTAGTTATACGCAGAGTCATGCTCACTTTATACAACAGTGTTGGGCTCTGAAACCTTATTGGCTATGTAGAGAGATGGATGCCAGAGAAAGATGGTAAGTCTCCTCTTCTGTCGTTTACATGCCTATTGCCTGCTTTGGGAGCAATCATTCACGTGTCACTTAATTCATTAAAATTTCTGATGAACAAAACATAGAAATAGAAATGAAATGACAGACACTAGTTCTAGGGATAGTGTTTGACGGCCGTGAGCCCTCGCTAGACGCTTCCAGAGGTACGTGTGCTGGGGTTGGGATCTGGGCCATGAACCAACTGCTTGAAGCCACCGGGGCTTGACATGGAGGTCTGCATCCTCAAGTGAGAGGATAAGTGCAATGTTGGGTGGGACCCTTGGCAGGTGCACCTCACTCCTAAATCTCTCCCTGTGGCATTTCGATAAATGCCCAGTCTTCTCTCTCTCTCTCTCTCTCTCTCTCTCTCTCTCTCTCTCTCTCACACTCACACACACACACACACACACACACACACACACACACACACACACACAGAATCCTAATTCACTCAGGGAAATACTACAAGCAAAACAGGACCATCAGATGACCTATTAGAGATCAGAGGAAAACACTGGGGGCCAGACCCGCCCCTTCTACGTCTAACTATGTGATCCAGCAATGGAATGTTTTAAGCTGTTTCTTCATGTGTAAAAAGAGGACAATAAAATTTGGTTTACAGGAAAGGAATCACATCTAAAGTATTTATATGTCAGTCATATAAGCAGAAGATATTGTCGTAACTTATGCTGCCTAAAAACCTTAATTTAATAATGTTCATAAATTCTAATTAGTTCACTGATGAAAACTCAGAGCAAAGTGCTTTATATCTACATAGAGCGAGGGCTCCTTTCCCATCAGTTGCGAATCTGTTCCCCAGGGGAAAGGGAGCTGGGAAGAACATATTAGGTCAACACAGCTAGGGCATGGTTACCTGTTATAAGGCGTGGAAAAGGTTGCCAAGACAACGTCATGGCCATTAATGCGAATCACATCTGTAACTGCCTGGAGTATATTGAAATAGAAATGAGAGTCTCCTGGCACTGAGCAGTTCAGGCGAGCCTTCAGGAAAGATGTCCACTGCTTCTCCAGGACTCTCTGGGACCCTCCCATGTCATTCTTACAAACCTGAGCCACCCTAGGGAAAACAACCTGCAGAGGAAAGCATATGGGGAAAAGGGCATGTGGTCATTTCCTTCTGAAATGCGGAAGATCTTAGAAGAATATGCCTTTGCCTAACAACAGAAACAGACGACAAGGTGCTTAATTTAATATTGCATTTCTAAAATCAGTAACAAAAAAAAAAGGGAGGGGAAAAAGGAAAAAAAACTCAGCAGAGAAACAGAATGTTTTAAAAGATAAGGCGATGGCATTTAATATGGAGCCATAAATCCTTCAGGGGATCAGCTCCCAGCCACATAAACTCATTTCCATACAGACTGCTTAGCTTTTATTTCCTCAGACAAAAGCACACTTTGTATGCACCATCTCTGCCATCCCCACTGGCTGCCTCTGGGGCCTGAAATCTCATACTTCCAATGAGTCCCTCTAACCGTGCAAGCCACCCTGGTATTTTATTCGTGCCCTCTAACTTAGTGACCTTGATCTGCTGTCTGGTAAAAAATAATAATAATAACTGAACTAAACCTCCTCTTACTGTTCTCTTGCTTTCTACAATAAAACCAAGACTCAGTTTGCCTAAAGATACTGGGTATCTCTTCTCTCTGTGGAGTAACTCAATTAAAAGGGAAAATTGTACCTGGAAGCTACATCTCAAAACACTCAGAATTCATCATGAAAGTACCAAACATCTGTTGGTTAGATCTTCAGTGGAAATATTCCAGAGGTTCCCTGTAATTTGTTACTGTTCTGAAAAAGTGCGTTGGAATTCCAGACAGCTCAGCCTGTCACTTCTGTGCATGCTTGCTTGTGTTGTTACTGGGTTCAAAAATGGGTTTCTGACAACGTTACATACACGCTGGGGACACTCTCCCCCTCTTACCTTCCCCATGGTGTTATACTCTACAGCAATTTCTCTGAAGAAGAAGTAGATATAGTCTCCATAGTCCAGTGCTTGGACAAAGTACGGTTCTGCAGACAAACAGGCACTTTAATTGGAGACATGTCACAGGGTGTTAAGAGAATTTTACTCAAGTGTAGCCAAAGACGTGTTATTAATGGCAAGTGTTGGGCTATTAGACATGTGGTTAACACTAACCATTTCTAATGACTTCACAAGTACCAGTGCTAGTGATTTCAGAAGGCACTTGAGCTTACAAAGTACATCTTTCACAAGCTTTGCAACCGAGAGTGAAGAATGAGTACGTTTTGCAAATCTCACTGGTTTTATTTTCCGCAGTGAATGTCCCGATTGCCTAGAGAAGTTCGTGTGCATGGCTCCGTCACCCTGACTCGCACGGGGCTGTGAATAGCTACTTTCCTGTTCCCCACCACTTCATGCCCTGTCCCCTTTCGTGAACAGAGTACTCTGTTCAGCTCTTTTCATGTGGGACTCTGAAATGAGAGTCTGGGGCCGGGAAAGATGAATGCAGGTGTATTCTAGTGTCATGGCACTGGGAGTTTTGCTAATATTCCAGGAGCTCACGGGAAGGAGAAAAGGGAAGTAAATAAATCAATGGAGGCAAAAGATGCAATTTACATGGTTTTATCTGTCAGAAACCATTACTAAAATGAACCTACAGTCTGGTCCATGCAGACTCTAAATCTCTTATGAGGTACGCATCCCCTCTTCCCTCACTTCATTTAATTGCTCACCTTTCAACCACTTTGAATCATGTTTGACGGTCCTGAGGGTAGGGCTGTCTCCAAGGCTCCTGTAAATGACTGCATCAATGGCCAGGAAGTCAGTTACTGTGGCAGAGTAGAGTTTTCCATCTTAGGAGAAGAGAGAAAGAGTTGAACAGGTTACTGAGAAAGGAGGGATGGATAACAGTGAAGAAGTCCCCCCGATTGCTTTCCTGTGTCAGGCAAATGAGACAAGACAACTGGGAAAATCCACGAGCCACTAAGAAAATGCTTGGCCCACGTTCCTTACTGTTTTAAACTGGGATCCTGAGAAAGGAGACATTTTTCCTTTTTAAATTGCATGGCAGTTTTTCTAAGCAACGATGGCAGGGGCAGCAGCTCAGGGAACAGAGTAAATATGTTATTTGCTTCACTTGATCAGATGGACCTTGACCGAAATCTCAAGGCCAAGGACTCCTGGCCGCTGCTACTGCCACCAAGCCATGGTCAACTGGATTAGGAGGCAGCCCTGAGCAACAAGAAAGTGATTTCTTCAAGAAAGGTTTTTAATCCATTCAGAAATATGGATGACCTGAGCCTGACTGGGTGAGGGGAAGAGGGAGAGTTCCAATGGTTGACTAGATACCTACTTCTATCCTGAGACTCATGGTCCCCCTTTTCCTCAGTCATGAGATTCATTAAGCCCGGCCAATCTAGCTTTAACAGACCTTTGCTTCTGGGTTCCCAAAATTCACAAAATGGAAGTATTGTGGTATACAAGTGGTCAAAACAAAGAACCAAAGGCTGAGGAGAGCTGAGTTCAAATTGACCCTTCCTTAGGAATTCTCTGTTTGGGGAGGTATTGGAAGGTACGTCCAAAAGCAAAGAGAAGGAAAAACAATTGAAAGCGAGGCTCTGAACTTCTGGCTATTAGAAAATACTCTGCAACCAAAACAATCAAATGAGACAATTAAGAATAATAAGATCTATGTCAATTAAATGGAAACCAAGTGTATTCAAACTTTGTACAATTCATTTGAGGAGGGTGGTGATATGATGCAGCAGTTATAAACACTGGCTGCTCTATCAGGGGACCCAGATTTGATTTCCAGCACCCACATGGTAGCTCACAACCATCTGTAACTCCAGTCGCACAGGATCTGAATCCCTCTTCGGGCCTCCAGGAGCACCAGACATGTATTGGTGCACAAATAAACATGTGCACAAAATGCCTGTACACATAAACAAATAAAAATGTAGTCTTTGATTAATGTTTTAAATCTGTGTGTATTTGTATGATGTGAATATGTGATATGTATGGGTGTGAATGTGGGTGTGGGTACGGGTGTGCCTAGTCCACAGCACACATGTAGAGGTCAGAGGAAATGTGTGCCAATCCTCACATTTCACCTTGTTTGAGACAGGGTCTTTTGGTTGTGAGCTGCTGTGTAAGCTAGATGACCTGGCCTTTGAACTCCTAAAGGATTCTCCTGTGTCTGCCTCCCATTGTTCTATAGGAACATTGAGAGTTGGACCCAGCTCTGATGTGGGTTCTGGGGATTCAAACTCGGGTCTTCATGCTGGCATGATAAGTGCTTTACCCACAGAGCCATCTCCCTAACCCTCTTTGATCTATTTTAATGAACTTCGTAGTTCCATTAATTCACTGCAAAGAAACTTACATATAACATAGTGTTCTCTAAGTTTTTCCATATGTAGATTCTGTGGTTGATTTAAAAAAAAAAACTTAAATAAACATCTTTAAAAAAAAATTTTAGGTTCATTTATTTTATGTGTATGAGTATTTTGCTAACATGTAGGTATGTGCACCATGTATGTGCCTGGTGACCAGTGATGCCAAATAAAAGAACGCATAGGATCCCCTGGAACCAGAGTTACGGATGGTTGTAGGGGTGCTGGGAAGCAAATCCAGGATCTCTCAAAGATCAGCGAGTGCTCTTAACCTCTGAGCCATCTCTTATTTGCACAATATTCTGCCTTTGTTGGTAAAAATGCCATTTAATTCTAACTAGGCTCTTCCATTAACAGGCACTTAGTTGTTTTTTTGTTTTGTTTTGTTTTAATAAGATTTCAAACATCCCAACAACAAAATAATGGTCCAATATCCCTCCTGCTTGGATAAGGAGACATGCCTTTTTCCTTGTAGCTGTTGGAAGCTGGGTAGCCTCAGTCAGTTGGGCCCCTCTCCCCTTTCTAGGCCAGGCTGCCTGAAGTCCTCTGTTTAGATTCCATTTAACACTGAATCTCCCCCTGCTTTTCTTCCTGACCGTGTGCTGCTGACAGTGTAGGCTGCTTCCAACAAAACTGTGCTGTCCTGGCGGGGGGGACCTTCCTGTTTCTGCACTCTGTCCCTGTGGACCAACCCACAATGGGAGAAAGAGAAGGAGCTAGGAACTAACTCTGCTTTATAATCCAAGTCTAAAAGCTCCCTCCCCACTTAGGCTATGTTGGGTGTTAGCTGTCATGATGGGAAGAAGTGGTGTGACTGCATCCCAGAACAATGAATCCCTCTTACACCAACACCTCTCTGCATCCACTTCCACAGCCACAGCTGGCAATGAATTCCTAAAACATACTCATACACAAAAATCTCACTAAACTGCAAAACGATGGCCTCCTAGCTACTTCTCTACATCCTGTTCAGCAGGAACATGGTGGCCCATAGGCAATCAGCATCCCCTTCTCAGACACTATGGTCATTTGGTCAGAGGGAGGCATGTAGTCGAATCAGATCAATGGCATTTGAGAAGTCCACTGCTCTACTGCTGTGAATAAGCTTCCAGAAGCTTCCTTGTACTTCTCTCCCTTTTTGTTCTGTATGTAGACAAGAGGACCTGCAGCCTTTGAGGCTGTGAGAAGCGCTGTCTCATGAAGAAGGTAATGGAAAGCAGGGAAGTGGCCAGGACAGGCATGCCATAGAATGCCATCAACCTGATTTCTAGTATGAGATGTACATTGATGGTTCAACAGAAGGTTTTCCAGTATCTGAGCCCAAACTTGCTTTCAGCCATGTAGTGCTGTGCTATCATCCTTTCTTGAAGGCTCCAAAAGCCTGTGGGAGTGAGGCAGAGACTTCTTTCAAGAAGCAAAGCTACAGTTTCCATCTTAATTTCAAATGGAAGAGGCATTCTTAATTACAGTATTCACCAGAGAATCAGTACAACATTGACTACACAGATCCTTCTGAGCAGCTTCTCAGCCACAGGCTGAAAGATGCAAAAACAAACTGAATGAGAGGAAATCAGGTCATTTACCTGCGAACAGAGCGATGTTGGCATGTTTGGCATCATAAGGGCATCTGGCCATTCCGCTAAATTCATCCCCAAAAGTTTCCAAAGTATCGATCTAAATAAAATAACAGGGCTGAGTTACCACCAGTCACCGACAACAGTAACAGAAACTGATATTTAAACAGGGATTAACATGCAAAGTACTTCATAGGCACCTTGCAAATGCATCCATGTAAATGCCCGCTGGAGTAAATCTATTAGTTTCAGATAAGGAAATGGAGACTTTGAGAGACAATTTACTTGATCAAGACTCTGTAATTAGGGTAGTGTGAAATTTGAGTATGTCTGATTGGCTCTTAACCCATTACAATAGACAGATTTCCATATCCTAGTGGAATGGCCAATAAATAAGCATTTTAAACTAAGGCATTTCTAAGTAATTACCGGGAAAATCTACCTGCCCCAATTATCTCTTGAGCCATGCACTCCACAGAGAATGAGCTACATTTCTGGATTTGTTTTTGCCTGATGAGTCCTTCCTTTGTGGATTAAATCCCAGAAGGAGTCACTGGAATTTTACCTCCAATTGGTTGGCAGAACAGTGTGGCATCAGCCAAGATGGAAAAACATGCATGCTAGCTAGCAAAACTCAGACGGCCTCTGCACCTATGTCAGCCCAGCTGCGGAATGAACTAAATGCAGAGGAGCCGAGGCCCCAAAGGTGAAGGGCTTACGTAGGCTACAAACAGTGAGATGAGGAGCCGCCACCCGCTGATCCCAGAGCCCAACCTGGGTCTGGCTCCTTTACACTAAAGAATAGGTTATACCTGAGGTGCTTGTGAGCTATATTTGGCACTATTAATATGGAGAGATAAAGTCAGAGACAGAGGCAAAGAAAAAATGAGGAGAAAGAGAAGACACTGAACACCGATTTTAAATTTTTACACAAAGCCCTGGATTTCCTCCTTCTTTTGAACAATAGAAGTCTTTCACACTCATGTGGCTATTACTCATCTATTGCTCCACTGGTAACACACACATGCCAGGCCCACAGGCATCTGTGGATATGGCAGAGTCTCCCCAGGTGTCCACCAAACGCCATTGCTCTTTCCTCCGGATCACACCACAGCACATTCCCGCACCTCCCCTGCACTCTGATGTAGTTGTGTGACCGTGCTCGGGCCAATGACCTGTAAGGACTTTGGTCCTTTCTGCTTCCCCTCAGCATATCATGGAGGATTCCAGGACCCTCAGGGAGGGGCTCAGGAAAAACTCAGATCTTCTGAACACCGTCCTAGAATAGAGATATCTCCCTGAGCACCGGTGACTAAGGGAAGCCCAAAGTATACCTGTCATATGAATCAGAGGTTAGCCCACCTTCCCCAATGTTGCTCTGCTGCCTGTGGTCTGCTTCCTCATTTCTTAGGATCTTATGAATAGGTAAGAGCTCAACACCAAGTTCAAAGTCTGGTCTCATTAACATTACTGTTGCCACACCTATTTCTAGCTCCAGTGTAGTTTGTCCACCGATCTGAGGACGAAGAGAAGATAAATCGAAGGCAGAAAAGTCACCTGCAGTGCGCCAAGCTGCCCAAATCAAGGCACTTGAAGTCACTGCTTGGGAGTAGAGGCTGAGGATGTGACAGGCCTTGTGCTATCCAGTCAGTGGTACCTACTGCTCTAATGTCTCCATTGCCGGGACATGACAGGTCATCCTCTTTTAAGTTATCCTGTGTTTGCAAACTGTATTTGTAAATCACATAAAACAGCAGTGTTTAAAATGTAACTGTTTTGCAGGGAAGAAAGTCAAATCAGAGACATCTTTTAAAGCAATGTATTCTCCTTCACCAGAACATTCCTCACAAGGGTCTTTATCCCAAGAGCTTCCTTTCCTTTCCTTTCCTTTCCTTTCCTTTCCTTTCCTTTCCTTTCCTTTCCTTTCCTTTCCTTTCCTTTCCTTTCCTTTCCTTTCCTTCCCTTCCCTTCCCTTCCCTTCCCTTCCCTTCCCTTTCTTTCTTTCTTTCTTTTTGGTTTTTCGAGACAGGGTTTCTCTGTGTAGCTTTGCGCCTTTCCTGGAACTCGCTTTGGAGACCAGGTTGGCCTCGAACTCACAGAGATCCGCTTGGCTCTGCCTCCCGAGTGCTGGGATTAAAGGCATGTGCCACCACCGCCCGCAGGACTCAGCCATGGACCCCCTGAACACACCATGCTATCGAAATGACCTATTTCAAGGGGGAGCCACTCTAATTCTAACATCAAGAAGCAAGGCACGAGAGGGATACGAGACCTTCTTCTAAAAGCTGGCTTTAGGGACAGCTGAGTGAAAGCAGGAAGCAATAAAGAATGATGTGCTAATTTGTGTCTTTGGAAAGGCCCAGAGACTAAACAAATAAATACACACCATGGTGAAATACCTCTTTCCATGAAGTAAGAACTAATCCTTGCAGTCACAAAAATCTCTGAATAAAACCACAGCTCCTGGGGAATCAAATCCCCATCGAGGACAAATAGTTATATAAAGAACCCTCCTGACTTTTGTAGACAGTTCAGGAGGTCTACAGCCCCAAAGGAGAAGGAGTGGGTAGAGCTTTAGAAATAGTGTGAAGCCCTCAAATTCTTCCCTGGATAAGGGAAGGTCTACTACAATCAAGGGACTGTTGAGGTCTACAATCTTTCTCATTCGTTCAACTTTATTTTAAAACAACAACAACAACAAAATGTATAAATTAGAATGTGGTGAGGGGGCCACTTGCTTTTCTGCTAAACAGAGACTGGAGCTCATGGTGGAAGGCTAGTCATTGATTTTGCTTTGAGTCCCTAGTCCTGACCTGTTGATAAAAAGCATGGAAGGGAATGGCCCTTGCCTCCCTGAAACACAGCAGTCCTCAACCTTCCTAATGCTGTGACCCTTTAATACAGGTCCATGCCATTTTAGGAGGACAAAACCCAATTTATTTCTCCCCACGTCGTTCCTGAAGAAAAGCTTCCCTCCATTGTCTTGCTGGACATATCTACTCATCTATGCGGGTGTTACCTGCTGCCCTGGTTGAGTCTTCTGTCAACTTGACATAAGCTAGAGTTATCTGAGAAGAAGGGATCAAGCCCCCATAAGACTGGCCGGTAGGAAGGTCTGTGGAGGAATTTTCTTGATTAATGTGGGATGGGAGGAAGCTCATTGTGGGTGTTGCCACTGCTGGGTGGTCCTGGATTGAAAATTAAGTCAGGCTGAGCAAGCTGTGGGGAGCAAGCCAAGCAAGCAACTTTGCTCATGGCCTCTGCTTCAGGTCCCACCATAGGTTCCTGCCCTGAGTTCCTGATTAGTTTACCTCATTGATGGACCTGAGTATTTCCTGGAGTTGTAAGCCTAAAGAAACCTCTCCTCCCCAAGTTACTTTTGGTCATGGTGTTCTATCACTCAATAGAAGCACTAAAACACATGCATGGAGCAACCCATACACTATATCGTAGAACGCCCAGCTCCCAGATCCCTTTGCGTCCTCTGTTCAATCTAGACTAGAGGCGGCCACATCACTGACTCTTCAAGGGACAGTCTAAGAGGCCCTATTGACACCTCTCTCCCCACTCCTTGCCTGTGCTTCAATTATTAAGTCTCCCTGGGTTATTTTGCTTTGTTTTTTGTTTTCTGTTTTTGTTTTTCCTGAATCCACTCTCTTTCCTTCATTTCCGGGACAACCTACCTTTTTCAGTTTCTTGTCACTGTCCTTTGCCATTTCAGGGTCCAACATTACCAAGCTAGATGAAGTCTCCTAAGCCCAGTAGGTTGTTTCTTGTGCCATGCCTTTGCTTACCCTGCTCTCTCTACCCAGAATGCCCTTAGCCTTCATTTGGCTGACTTCCTCCTACCCTTTAAGACAAAAAAGAGACTGCCTCGTTCACAATTTATCCCACCAGGCGCCAGCTTGGGTGGTGCTAATACTCCAGTTATGAGACCAGCAGGTGGGAACTCTGTAGACGGGTCTCATCTGCCTCCTTCCTACAGCTCCCACACTTTACCATTATCGTTCCTGAAAAAAAGCTTCCCTCCATTGTCTTGCTGGACATATCTACTCATCTATACGGGTGTTACCTGCTGCCCTGGTTGAGACTTCTGTCAACTTGACATAAGCTAGAGTTATCTGACCAAGCCCCCATAAGATTGACCGGTAGGAAGGTCTGTGGAGGAATTTTCTTGATTAATGTGGGATGAGAGGAAGCTCATTGTGGCTGATGCCATCGCTGGGTGGTCCTGGATTGGAAATGAAATCAGGCTGAACAAGGCATGGGGAGCAAGCCAAGCGACTTTCCTCATGGCCTCTGCTTCAGGTGAGGGTAATGGCATTTGTGTTGTGCGTCCGTAACTCGTCACATCATTTGACCAAAGCGCCAACTCCATGGCCACGCTGCATTCTTCCTGGGGTGTGGCCTTCCCCGTGCTAACACTTGTCTACCTTTATAGTCTCGGTGCTTGGCCACTACAGAAAATCAACACTCGTTTCCTGAGGAAAAACTGTGCCACAAAGAAAAGCTAACAGAGGCGGAGCCAGTGTGAGAGCACTGGTACTTCCACTGCAGCAGCTCAGGAGCTCCCAGGTTCCTCAGCTGTAAACTACCTCCCCTTGCCCCCCACTTGATTTCCTGAATCTTTGAGGCCAATTTTTTTCCCCTTTTCCTCTTCTGGTATACAGGCCAAAGCAAGTAAGGCCATGGCCAAGTGAGCTGGTACAAAATGGAATTAAATTCCTCTCTTGAAAAAAATCTTACAATGCAAGAATCTACGGTTTCAAGCAGCATGCTTTGGCAATACCTTCTACAATAGGAATTCCTTGCCCATTAAGCCAGTTTTTGTCCTCACAGAGGTAACACAGGAGTGGGAGGAGTAAAGAGCAGAATAGAAGAAATCTACATGCCATTATATGTGGTAAGTGTGCAGACCTCGGGACAATAAAGAATAGAACCTTCTAGAAATCACCTTCACATGAAAGGTTCTTTAAGGATGTGTCAGTCAAACAGAACAAACAGGAAGCTTAGAAGCCTGATCAGGATCACTCTCTTGGAGCAACACACCAAGCTGGGTAAGTGAAGGGAACCCATGTGGTGTTGAGTTACCCCTCTTCAGTTGCTGCAGGTATGGGAACAACAGATTATGAAATACCTCCTGGCAGTGTGCTTCCAAACAGACAAATGACATTTACCTTGTAGTTTCTGCAGGAAGGGTTGAAGGCATTGGTTCCACAGACAAACAGGGTATCATCATTCTTCTTGAGAAGAACTTTAATGAAATTGTGACACTCATCCTGAAACAAAATTCAAACTGGTTTGAACAGGATCCACGCAGCACAAAAGCCCATTCATCACCACAGACCGTGAGCCGACAAGAGAAGGATTGCAGTGAGGAGAGGAGAGTGTGTCAGGTTACATAGCCGAGAGCCCCAGGTACACGGTCAAGTTGCTGCTGATGTTAACCACGAAAGGATGTACATGATTATTTCAACAGTAAACACAAACATGGCGGAGAATGGTAGCACATATGTTTCTTGTATGTCACAGAAGAAAGAAGAGTTGAATGCAGCCGTCTCCCATCATATTAATTTTGATGTCAGATGTTCCAGGGTTCCTTGAAGATACCTCTATGTTATTTGGCCAGAGGCACAAGAGCCTGTGTGTGAGTCTGCTGTGCTTTCCAGAAGTGCTTCTACAGACTGGAGGTGTGCCCTGGCCTGCAAGGTGGGTTGCTGGGACAGGTCATTCCGGAGACTCAGGGGACCAGCTCTGAGTCAGACATCCCTGCTGCACTTGAGGAGTTTCTCAGTGCAGTCCCAGCCACTGTTGTAACATTTCATCACATTAAGAGCAAACTATTTTTGCAAATTAAAGCTTTCAATAAGTTGATGGAAAAAGCAATTACTGGGGCAAGGGGACTAGCAAGATGCATTCAAATCATAGTCTACGGCTGGAGATAACCGTCAAAACCGTAACCCAAAGTGGCAGCCGCAAGAGAAATGAAAATTACCTACCTTATGTTTCCCCTTCATCCTGCATGTGTCTACATCAGCCTGTCTAGATTTCCATGTCAGTTTCTGCAGGGATCAAGAGAGAAATCAATTAGAGCCCAGAGGTTGTTGCATTTGATTTGAGAAGTAAAAGTTCCCTTGGGGCGGCGGCTAGAGGCTGAACATATATTTATTGAAAGCTTTCCGCACCCTTTCCCCATGATTAATTCACCAGGACAACAAAATATTAGGGGAGGAAACTTTTTGCTTAATTTTGAATTCTTCTCTGTCCATTAAATTGCAGGATAAGTACAAAGAAGCGCGGGAATTTCACATAAAATATCCCAAGCAACGTGCAAATTGTGCTTATTTTGGTAAAATATGTGGCGCTGGCATTTTTGTTCAGTTCATCAATCAGTGTTTGCAAAAATGACCTTTCCCTTAAACTATGGAAATCGTTTTCTTAAACATAAAGTGGACATTCACTCCAGGCAGACACCGATTTAATTTAGGTTTGTGCTCCTGTGTGTAAATTCATGGGCTAAGTCTCCTACTTGTTCCACAAAGTTTGATTAACTAAAATATCCCCATGTGGAGTCATGAGAAAAGCTTTATGTACGTCTGGATGATGATTAAATTCCAGAACCTTCACCACTCAAGGAACTTCCATGCTGCATGATGTAGGAACATTAACATTGAGACAGTTTTTAATATGTTTTGGGGACAGAATTTTAGTTATAAAAATTGATATTTTCTTGGATAAACATGGCAATATTTTATTAAAGGATTTTACAAGTTATATAAAACCCCAAATATATATATGCATACACTGATGAAATATGTGTTTTGGAATGTGTAATAAACCCTTACTAACCCCTAAATTGGACTTTACAAAGTGTGTTGGCTTTAGGCATACCATCCCAATCACTGCATTTAAGGTACATATTCCCTAAGGACCCCCATTTTAGAAAGATAGATTTAAAGACAACTTACTTTGCTACAATAAATTTCTTCTGTATGGGATGTATCTATATCAACAGTATAAATATGGTCCCTATAAAAGAAAAAATAATACAGAGTCAAACACAAGAGTGAAAACAGCTCATTTTCTACAGAATAAGGTTATTATGTTCGGAACAGGTAAGCCCATGACTGTATTTGTTAAAAATCACCACCACCAACAAAAAACAAGATATCAACTGGACTTTGGTAGCACACGATTTTAATCCCAGCACTCAGGAGGCAGAGGCAGGCAGATCTCTGGGTTTAAGACCAGCTTGGTCTATAGAGCGAGCTCCAGGACAGCCAAAGCTACAAAGAAAAACCCTGTCTAGAAAAAAACAAACAACAACAACAAAACAAGACAGCCACATGCTAGAAAAAGGAAAGAATTTAGTGTAAGAGATTATCTTGAACCACATTTAGTACTTATGATTTATCATAGCATCAGGTTGACATAAAAACAAAAACAACAACAACAACAAAAAAAAAAACCTCGCAGCAACTATTCAACTATTCTCCTCATCTCAGCACTATAGAGCCGTATGTCAGAGCTCAGCTGAGAGGATCTGCAGATTAACCTGATCCAGAGGCTGGAGCACAGATGATTCACACTGCCTCTCAGTATCTTCAAACCCATGCACAAGTGCTTGGTATTCAACACGCTACATTTGATAATTTGACAGACAAGATGGAAGAAAGGTAAAATTATTTCCAGGAGCTGCCCTTCCCTCCGCAAGACCACATTAAATTAAAGTATAAATGTACTCGAGCTAAGGCTGACACTTGGGGCTTCTGTCCACTTGTTTTGTGCTGAGTTTGGTTGTCTTTACAGTTTTTGCTGCCAATCTCCCCTTGGAAGGGGAGAATCAGCAGCTCAGGTGTGGGGCTATATTTAAACCTCTCTTCTGTGTGAGCAGAGTACAAGGGTCTTTTTGTTTGGAATTCTGAAGAAAGAGAAGAAAAGAAACAGAGGAGGGGGGGGGCTGGCGGGGGCAAATCCAAACAGCTCATTTTCCCTTGAAATAACATTGACTTTTTCTAAAATGCAGGAAGTCCTGGGGCTGGAAAATTATCCACAGCTTTAAACCAGGACCTCAGGGCTCCTGAGCAGATTTTCAAACCTCCTCATTAGTTAGAAAGAAACAACAGGGGTTAGGGGAGAGGAAAAGCAAGCAATTATTTGTAAGAATCATATGATATATGTATGTAGACGTATGTATTCACATATACATTCCATTTTTTTTGAGAAGTCTGTTAATTTTACTTTTGGAGAAAACACAACAGTTTCTCACATAGAAATAAAAGAAAGCAGGGGTGTTGGCTTACAGATCCCCGTGTCTGCTTCTGAACCGTGTGTACGCTTGTGTGTGCGCGCGCATGTGTACATTTGTCAGAAAGACGTGTGTTTGTGTCAGAGTAGTGAAGGGTGCAGTGAGGGGCCCACTTTACCAACAGCTGGACTGGGAAGCTTCTCCCAGCTTCAGTAGGATGCCAACATCACTCTGCCCTTTAATTTCAGGCCAATTATTGCATTCATTTATTATTTGCTTGACTTTATGATGGCACTGTGGTCGGGCACATTAATAGACTGGAATTGCCTGTGACATTGGTATTGGGTTTGAGATGACTAGAAGAAGCCTTTCCTTGCCCCTTCAAAACTCAAGTAGAAGCTGAATCTATGAATTGTAAATTAACCACTGATGAATATGCATTGGCAGCTCCTCAGAAAGCTCTCAGGTCGCCCCCTTTTGGCATGGTCTGTTTATGTTAATTAGCAGTTTAGAGATTAAAAAGAAAGAAGAATTTACAAAGTGGATAATAATAAGAAAGACTTGGAAGGCATTCTTGCCACCAAACCCCATCAGTCCCCAGGGTTCTGGATGGGACTTGGCTTTCAATTGCTGACACCAATTGTCTGGGAGAACTGGGGAACCTTTTATAAACAATTCCATGAGTCAACACTCCTTCTGGACAGAGGCAATCTTTTCAATATCTCAAAGATCACATGATCCCAGAGGATAGAAATGGTGCTTTATGGCCGACTATAATCCAGGGTAAAGGACTGTTTCTAGCTGCCCCTCTACACCCTAGGACTCCTGATGCTCTTACATCTGAATGTAGCGATGTGACTGCCATCTGACTGAATCCTTGGACTTCCTCTTTCCCGGTCCATTGAATACCACTGAGCTGTGTTGCCATGGCTTGAGCCTCCGGGGAGGACTTAACTTTAAATCGTGTTAACTTGCTACCCAGGAACCTGGATGTCTCAGGGTGGTGCTGGGAAATATGAAATTAAAAGGAGAGGCCCTAAATACGGCAACAACAAATTTCTTTTTGGGATTTTCAGAGTGTGTATAGAAGGGAAGTGGCTGGGTATGGAGTAAATGTAACATGTCAATGTAAGGATGCTGTACACTAGACTTTCAATGCATGGCGAGTCTGTTCCATTGCTTTGGAAAGGAATACACTCATTTTTTTATTTCCTCTTTTTCCTTTCCTTGAGGTAGAGAGTTCAGATGAAACTGTCTTGGTTTTAATGAGCTGGAATAATGAATGCTTCTTAGGCTACACAACACCTGGCTTCTAATGTTCCTGTTGCCCTGGGCCTGCAGCCCACTCCTGTGCTAAATCACTGGCTACAAGGACTGTCTGTTACAACCATTTTTGACCCCAGTGTCTTGGTTGGGAAGGAAACAATTTAGAGGAGATAACCCAAGTCAACCTATCTTTCACGGGTTCGATGTTTAACCATTTGTTTTGACCAGCCATTTTTATAGTGTGATTTAACGTAAGCTCACTTTATAACATGTAAGAAATTAATAAGGATACCGAAGGAGCTACCATGCTTCCAAACAGGCAGGTACTGAGCCCTCACTGGAATGTTCTATAATGAACACCCACAAAAGCTGCTCTTAGGCAACAGCTATTAGAAAGTTATTAACTCAGGACCAAGAGTTTCACTTCACAGTGGGCAGCACAGGACACAGACTATGTGTCTATGTGGCTGTCACGACACTGCCACTTGAGGTCAATTTTAATGGGGCCCACGTATTTCCCGCCTCTGTCCCTCAGAGGCCTTCTACAGGAACTGGGAAGGCAGCTGCTCTTTCTCATGAGGTTGTTTCTGGGGTCCAGCGAATTAACATTTATGACGTTATGACCATATCATTTACTTTTACGGGCATACCAGCACTAGCAGCATTTGTGAAGGCTTTCATTTTGTTGTTGCTGCTGTTTAAGTGTTCGGTGTTGCTTCTATGTGCTGGGCTTGGGGCATTTTCGTCACACTTGTGGCTTTTCACTTTACATTACAGAGATTGTCACCCATATGGAGACTTCCATGGAATCCAGTGTAACAATTCCTGGCCACGCCCCCAGCTACATTACCGCACATGCGCTGTTCAGATGCGTAGCCATTCCAAGGGCTTTACGTCCTATGTAATCCGTGCACTGCGTGGTCACGTAATTTGTGCACAGCATGATCACACAATCTATGTGCATGAGTGGCGTGGCTCTGTAAACCCATATGCACATGCACAAGGGAAATCCATAAAAAAGCGGATCACAGACGCCTCCCTCTTCTTCTTCTCCCGTCCCCCCGCCATGCACATGTCTTCCACAGGCCTGATCACATTCTTTCCTGTCTCTCCCTTCTCCTAGTAAAACTCTTACAGTGGGTTTTGTCGTGCCGTGTGGCTTTTCTCACACGGTTACAGCGTCTCTTAATGAATAACATTGTGCCGCCTGGTTATGTTGTTATTTTAGCCCCTCTGGTCCTGGCCGCACAGCTACATATACGAACATCATCTGTCTTCTTCCCGTCATGAAATAATTCATCTATTTAGATCCAGGTAAGTCTGCGGAGGAACATCTCCGGATGGTTCTCCTCAAACCTGGTTGGAATCGTGAGAAATAGGTTGACCCGGGCATCTCCTACGAATTGTTCTCTTCCTAATTCCACATCTTGTTGGAATCACCAAGCACTTCCTAAAGACACTTGCCTAACCTCTCACCTGGCAGGGGCACATACAGTCAGAGAAGCTGTGGAGCGGCTGACCCACGGGCAGGATTAGAAAAAAAGTCCGAATCCACGTGGCCCTTGTCCAAGTGGCATTCTTGTCTTTACACTCTGCCTTAGGATATCAGCGTGTCCAGATATCATTTTCCAAAGGATGAGTATAGCTTATTATTTCTATTATTACTGTTAAATACAAAACACTTATGAAACACACACAGTATTCTATTTTCTCTGCTCGCCACTACTACTGTCAAAATAATGGCAAACATTTACTGCAAAAATACAAATAAGCATAATAGACACACATCAGTGCACACTGTACAATACATGTTGATACACCCAACATGTTTGATTTAACAAACAACTACCAAGTGGTGGACTTCACCCCTATATACTTGGGTAAATATTTACCTATATGTTCAAGATAAAAAACAAAGTGGATTATTTGAGCTGTAAGCTCGAAAATACGCAATTATTTCTCCAAAAACCCACGTAAGGTTAAACAGACATAGAAGATCCCAGGAAGGTTAAACAGACAGAGAAAATCGTGAAGGAATGATTGCTTGACAAACACAAGGAGCTTTTAGTTAAACAACATAGTAAGGAACCTCGAGTTCTTAGAAAGACGCATCGCTGGTGCAGTGGGGGACTGGGACCTTCAGGTCCTCTGAAGGTGCACGTGAGGAATGTCTCTTACCGAGCTGCAACGTAGAGAGTTCTGTTCATGACCATGATCATCTGGATGTCCAGCCTGTGCCTCTGTGTGGTGTTCCGTCCTGGCTTGTGGCCCACAAACACCGGATACTGTTTTGTATCTGTGAAAAGAGGAGATGGGGTAAGAGAGGGAACCGCAGATCAAGCCAAGAATCAACGGGGTAGTGTGAGGGGGTGGGGTGGGCCACAGAACAAAACCATGTTTAATTCAGACCATGCCACCATTTCCCATCGCTTGCAAAGCTGTTATTTCAGGAAACACCGTGAGAGTGCTCCTTAAGGATGATCGAATTACACTTCAGTTCCAGATGATAATAAACCCGGTTTTAACATTTCTAAGTGTCACCGTTTCTGAGGGCTGAACTTGCTGGTCAACGCTTTGCACGGAGGCGCTCTTTTCTTCCTCGGTCCTCGTTTCATCTTCTGTGCAGTGCTAAGCCTGAGGGGGGCAGGCTGCCAAAGATCTTGTCTCCGGACAAAACTATTTCAAAGCTGCCTTCCCCATCAATCACCACAAAGGCAATGTGGTCTGGAGGCGGGAGCCTTCATCCAGGAGCCAGAAGAAAAATACAGTCTCCACAGGCGCCCCGGGTGGAATAATCTACCATTGAGGGCAGGCCCTGCTAGGTTGGTTGGCATTCTAGGAACTGTGGGAGTCCACTCTGGAGCTAAGCCATTGGCTAATCTCACAGAAAAGTGGGCTTTGACAGGCCAGGGTCGAAGTGAGCGTAGCCAGTCAGGTGACCTGGCAGAGACAGGAGCACATTTCTTTCCTCTGGTGCTCTTGGGCTGAGTCTGTGATGTGTAATAATAGCTGACCTTTAGAAATACCTGTATCTCAACATCTCTGTTTCTAAACCTATAGTCTCCAGAGCATTGGCATTCCTCCAAGAAGAAGGAAGAAAGATGAGTCACATTCAAAAGGCCATGTTTTCTGGGGGAGTTATGGGGATGTAACTATAAGGAGGAAACCATTCACAGATTCATGCCTGGATGACTGCACTTCAACCTTGGGGTATCTGGGCTTTCTCACAGCAGCGTGTTACTAGAGAGCTGTAATATGTTTGACTCCCAAACAAGCCTGGTATACAATTATCTTAAGCTTTCCTTCCATGGCTCTTTAGTTTCATGTACCTGGTCATCATGGTACTGATGTGACCATTAATGATCGCCAACAGCATATTAGGGCTGGGGTCCATATTGCAGTGGGACACCAAAGATAGAAACCTTATCTTGAATGAAAGTAAATACATGGTTATTTGGTTCCTAATACTAAATGTGGGGAGCATGGCTATTTCAGAAGTGAGAGCATTGACCTTTGACCCTTTGTCCTTTCACTGTTATATAATCCAGGCTTGGCTCCTCATCTTTGCATACAACATTATCTTCTTTTTCAGAAATTCCAGCTGGAAGCAGAACACTGGTGTAGCTACTTAATATCTTGAACATCTTTTGGTATGTTTCACTCGGTGTTTGTTTTTTGGGGGGGATCATTACATAGTAAGCGGTACTTGGGGAGAAGTTTCTTTACCTTTACTGGAACACAACGGTCTTTTGGGGGGCAGACAATAAAACAGGAAATCGGATGTTCTTTCTAAAACAGAAGTAAGACTGTCCTCTTTGAGGGAGTCACCGGAAGTTTTAATCATATCAGCACCTACCTCTGGCAAAAGTGGGTACCAAAATAAACTTATAAGCAGAATAAATCTTCCATAAATTCAAAGACAGTCCTTCCCTGAGACTAGCAAACTTGTAAGACTTTTTTTTTTTTTTTAAGTTTTTCTTCTCTTAGGTATTTCAAAACACCCGTTATTTTCTATCATGCTTTCTAACATTACAAGGTACAGATGGAAACACATAACACTTGCAGTCCTCAGATGACAGTAATATTCTCCCCTGCAGCTGGTGTGAGGGCAGGAGCATGCCTTCGAGTGTAGGGCGAAACTTCATCAGGAGACTTGAGGGACATTTTTCAAAGGCTTGATGAAGCTCTTAACAGTCTCTGCATCCACCTAACTCCACCCATCTGACCAGGTGTGAGTGACCAACTTCGGTCAGGAGCACAGTTTACAATTGCTCAGCCTCCCCCCTCTTTCCTTCTTCCTTTTGGTTAGGCTGCTGCAGGCTACAATGTCCTCAAAAGCCAACGTGAGTGAGAGTGTCATACTTACAGTTGCCATGCGAAATACTGATTGGCTCAGAATCTTCTGGGAAAGCAGCCCCAGCGCTGTGTAGCAGTGTGAGACATAACAGCAAGGCTTCTGGCCTCATAGTAGTTCAGCGGGGAGACTTATTGCTCTACTTCACCCTGCCAAGGAGCAAAGGAGGCTGCTTAGTTTTCGGTTTTTTTGTTTTTTTTTTTTTTCTTCTGCAAGTCAGCTTCATTTAATTCCATAAAATGCAATGGTCTTGAAGATAACTCAAGACAACAGGCTTCTGTGTTCTGCTTTGTCCACAGTGAATTCATTGGTTACAGTATTTTACACAAAGACAGTACCCAGTACTCACTGTGCCCAATGTCACCCTGGTACCACACACTTTTGCAAAAAAGCCTCACTTCCTTTGACTAGGCCATGACAGGCTACTGTGGCTACAATCTCACAATTACTAGACTCTGGACTCCAAAAAGTATGAACAACTGAAAGCAATTTTTTTCTTTTCTTTTACAGAGGTTAAAAAAAAAAAAACCCACCATCTTCCACATGTGGTTTGTTTGTTTGTTTCAGTTGTTGTTTTGGCCAATCAAGAATCTGTCAGAAATGTGATGACATTGTCAGTAGTGAAGAATGCTGATAACTGATGACGATCTGGAATTCCAGCTTCATTATAAAAGTCAGAACATGTATCCTACTGTGACGCAAGGACAGTATGATGGTACCATACCTCTCTGCCTCTAGCATGCCACACAGACACATCAAACACACAACTGACCCCATTTCCTTATTTCCTATGGAACCTCTTAGTTGAGATCTTTCAACTCTTGTCTATGTTGTTTTACAGTGACTTTAGACCTAAATAATAATTACAATTTATTTTTCTATTTTAACTAAAATATAATCATAGTATTCTCCCCTCCCTGCCTTCCCCCCCTCAAGCCCCTTCCATGCCTCTCTTCCTCTCTATCAAACGATTTTTTCTTTGCTAGACGTATATATTTATATACATGCATTAATACATAAATACAACTTGCTGAGTCTGATTGGTGTCACTTTTATTATAAGATTTTAGGGCTGACCACTCCATAGTAGAGGGCTCATCCCTGGAGAAGACAATCCTCACACTCTCTCTCATCAATTGTTACTTGCTTGTGGTTCTTTGTCAGGGGCAGGGTTACACAGCTCTGTTTTAAAAAGACGTACAGAAGAGAGTCTGAACTGGCGTCTTGGAACAACATTGCTGATTTTTAAAGAGACTCATATCTCTGTACATTTGCTTTGCAGTGATACCGTTCTGCTCAGCTGTATTCTGTTAGAGCAGCTTTTATGTAGAGAAAGATTCTTCTACAGCTTAGAAATAAAAGTCCCAGGGAGCTGCTGGATACAGTGAACACAGCCTCATGCTACAGTAAATATCATATCATTCTCTGGAGTATTTCAAATAAGCATTGATGGATCAGGGAAATTAATGGAAAATGGGGTATTATTTCATCTTTCTAGAGCAGCATTCTTTGAAGCAGCCTGCCAAAGATCATCTTTTTTGAACAAGGCTATTCTACAGTAGTCCATCAATCATGTAAGAGTTGTGTTTAGAAATGTCAAACCTAGTAACCTAAATGTCTTTGAAAATTAATTTGGCAAACAAACTGCTAACTTATGCTTTGTGGAACACCACTTAATATTAGATACCTATGTCTCTTTTCTTCATGCCAAAAAAAGCATTAACAAGTCCCGGGTGCCTTGTAGGTTATAATTTCACAGACACAGCTGGGTCTTAATCATTTCTTCAACTGAAAAGTGCACATTAATTAATTTGCTTTATCTCAAAAAGAAAGAAAAATCAAAGAGAGAAAGAAGTTGGGCGAAGAGCCTAAACAGGTCTATATCTCTATCTCTGATGTGAAGATTAAAACTAAACTTTGAATGATTACTTGTTCGCAAAGGCAATCCATTACCAAGAGACATAGCATGTATTTACAGGACGGTTAACAACAGGTCCATTCATTCCCTTCTCTGCCAGTACTCCCTAATCTGGGGCATATGAACACAAAGGAAAGAAGCTCAGGGGTCCCCCATTTGCTTCTCAGGAGCCCTGTTCAGTATAACATTAAGGGGGAGCAATCAGTAACAAAGAGTAACTAGAACACAAACACGTCGGCGGGTTCCATTTTATGAGAAATCGTAAGGCTAGAAGAAGCAGCAGCAGCAGCATCACCAAGGGCAGAATTACAGCCTGAGTTCACAGCATGGAGCAAGAAGAAAGGGAACTTGAAGGCAAAGCGGCCTTCCCTGGGAACACTGGGAAATATAGAATATATGCTCTTAAAGATTTTTTTTTCCTTGACATGACTAATGAGCCTCTGCCCTTCCACAACCATATCCACCCCTGCACAAATATCCTACAAGCTCAAGACAAAGGCCCACTTTTTTTTTATTATTATTATATCTTAATTCTTTCTACCTTAAGATTACACAGGGGGGAAATCCTCAAGCCCTCAAGTTGACAGGAAGAACAGTGCACAATTCCACAGCTTCTTTTGAGCACTTACACCCAGTCAGCATCACAACTCAGACATGTCCGTGATGGAGCTTCTGGTTTACAGGTGGCCTCTCTGCCAGGAAAGAATCATTGTTTTGTATGTCCCTCCATCTCACCATCGTCACGTGGTTAACAAGTTCATCACAGGGACGAAAGTGGTGAAAGTTTGCCAGCCTTACCAAGTTGGTCTCATGGGACCAGCGTCTACACTCATTCATGAATGAGAGGATGCTGCTTGATCTAAGACGACGTGGGGTTGCTCCCCTTCACTGTCTGCAAGTCCAGCTGTCAGAAATATGTAAATACTGTTGGGCCTGACTGTACAGATACAACTTTTGTCTGTTTGGGTGTACACACAATGGAATCTTCCAGAATGTTCACGCCCGAAGAAGGTTTTAATAGTAGGTGGTCACGATGTGAAAAACATGTCTCAGAAACCCTAGCGGTGGCTTTGAATAGAGGGAGGAAATAATGGTAATGGGGGTGGGGCTTTTTCCTCATGAACAAAGTTAATTGCTACCGAGTTTCAACAATCCCTTTAAAACCACGTTGTCTACTGACATCATGGGAAGTTTTAACGCCAATCAATCATCCACACTGTCATTATTAGAAGGAAGGACGTGTGAGTAGTGTGACTCTAGGCAGCTCAGTCAGGCTACTGGTTCTCAGTCTTGTCACCTGCAAAATGGACGGACAGGAAATGTCATGGATTTGAAAGGCCCTCAGGGTTGAGACTGTATTCCAGTGAAGCTGTGGAAAAAGGAAAGAAGAGAGAAGAAGGGAGAAAGGAGATGAGGAGGCACAGCGGGGAGAGGGAGGCAGAGGCAGGGAGAAACAAGAGGCAGAGGAGCAATGAAGAGCCCAGCCCAAGGAGAGGTCCTAAGAGCCAGGCACTGAGATTATGGCGACCCAGGCAGAAAGCGTTCCAAGCACCTGGGAAGTCCGTCTGCTCTTCAAGTCAATCACGGTACCCGGACTCCTCTTCATCTTCCAGTTCCTCCTGACTGTTCCTACACAGTGAGTGGACAGCGAACTGCCCAGACAATCAGCATGCCCATGTGCGGTAGGGTGTGTGAGGAACAGAAGGGGTGGGGAAAAAAAAGCCTAGCATCACTTGCCTGCAGCAGTTCTCAACCTGTGGGTCGCAACCCCTCTGGGGGCCGGGCGTAGAACAACCCTTTCACAGGGGTCGGTTACCTAAGACCATTGGAAA
The DNA here is from genome assembly GCF_903995425.1 of Onychomys torridus. Classification (NCBI taxonomy): domain Eukaryota; kingdom Metazoa; phylum Chordata; class Mammalia; order Rodentia; family Cricetidae; genus Onychomys; species Onychomys torridus. The sequence continues at coordinate 36,196,171 of NC_050455.1, forward strand.
ACACAAATGTTTACATTATGATTCATGACAGTAGCAAAAGTACAGTTATGAAGCAGCAACAAGAATTATTTTATGGTTCCAGGTCACTGCAAACACGAGGAACTATATTAATGGGTAGCAGCATTAGGGAGGTTAGGAACTACTGCTCTCATAGATGCCAATGGACACAGTGTAGAAGGCTGTGTGCACATTTCGCCTGCTCCTGCCAATAACCACCAGCAGGCCATGCTGCCTCATCTCAACAAAAGGGTCAAGTGTAAGTCTGATCAACACTTTGAATGTGGCCAAAGAGGGTGCTACTGTCAGCATTTAATCATATTCAGAGTTTAGCTGGTATTTACACTTGAGCGTTATCACAAAATTATGGCAATCCTGACAGACAGGTCTTATCATGTCCGTATAACAAAACTGAGGTCCAAGCCGGAGGCTGTTACATTTCTAGATAGCACACAGTACATGTTTATAGCACCTTAGAAAAAGGTAACAGTACAATAATCAAAGGGGAGAGCTAGCTGGCTCTCAATCCCAGATCTGTGTGACTGTAACATTTATGTCCTTCCTGGGACATCAAGGAGAGGGAACAGAAAAGGATTCAGGGAAGACCTAAGTAGAAACTTCACTTAAGATACAGGTTGATGCATCTTTGCTTACATGGATAAAGTAGCTGAAAGTCCCTAATGGGACTGAGTACACGGTCACTCTCAAAACCTGTAGGCACTCAGGCTCATTCCACTTCAGAGGCCTGTGATCGCAGGCCTCCAGTGATGGGAAGATGCAAATACTTCTCAGCCACTGATTTAAGAGGAATTGATTATGTGGGGACACCACCGTGTTAAGTGGGACCACTCAGGGTTCCTTCTTCCTGCCTCCCTTGATGGGGATGTTTTAAAGTCAAATGTTTTGACTTCATATTTGCTTCATAGAAGGTAGTTAAGCACAAGAATGAGGCTGCCTGCACAGACTGGATACATCTTAAGCTGGAGTGGAACCTTCATCCAGAGAGGTGGGGAAGCAGGTGTTTGTGCAGAAAACCCAGCTCACTGTGTGCGGGAGAGCTGTCAGAGATCGCAACTTCTGATTATTCTCACGCTCGAAGAAAATGTAAAGAATTAATGAGTGTTCAAATAGTAGGTGTCCTTCACTGACATGGACAGCCCTGCGTCAAGGACTACAGCATGAGAAAGATGCTCCTGTCCACAGGATGTGGAGCAGGGGGAAAGAACACTTCCCCGAATGAAATTAGAAACAACTCGGGCCCATTGATTGTGGTAGAAATGGCCACAGTATGCAGGCTTCAGGGGGCTGTAAACTAGACACACCCGCTCAGTGATGTTTGCATTAAGAGATATGGTTTACAGAAAAGGAGAACAATAGCTCTAGACTCTCAATAAAGCATCAACCTCTCAATACAGCATCATTTTTCTTCTTCTTGGCCATTAACAGAGACATAAAAAGCCCCCAGTTTAGAGGAAAGGGAAATGCCACAGACCTAACTTCAACACATTTTGGAGACCAATGACGGCATTCATTGTATAGGTTGTAACAAATATCGACTGTATATAATAGATGATCCATTTCAGGTCTGAAACCTCTGGGCACAAAGGCACAGAAAAGCAGCTGTGAATTCAGAAGTACTTCTAGAAGAATTTTATTCGTGTTTTTTGCATAAAGGCTGGTGTGTATCTACCATCTTGCAGTGGGAAGAGGGCATGTTGTGACTTCTCTCTTATGTCCTTGCTTTCCCCCTTGCTCCTCCCCCAAACACACACCCTGAGCCTTCAAGGGACTTCACTTAGATGCCTCGGATAGAATCTAAGGGCTCATTTGCTCTTTGTCACTGTGGTCATGGTCTCCACAGGCCTGAAAACACTGAGGCGAGAGATCTGGATCGCAGAAAACAGCAAGGCCCATCCCTGTGTGCCCATGGCATACCCAGCCTTTTGCCATCCCCATCTCATTGAAACTTTAAAAAATATTGCTGAACTCAAATATCTGCTCCAGCTGCAGAAACAAACACTCCTTTCATCCTACTGTTAAGAAAACGGAGACCCCAAGAAGTGGGGTCAGTTGCCAAATGTGGAACTTAAGGAAAGTGGCAAAGCCAGACAGTGGTGGAGGGCTCCTGCTCCTCTGTGGAACTCTCCCAACACGATGCTGCTCTGAAACGGAGCCAAAATTCATTCATTTCTCCTTGGCTTGCTGCCTGATGTTCACTTGATTTTCATCTCACTGACTCTGTTTTCTGCTAGGAGCCAGGCACTGTGCAGAGATGCTGACGTGGGGATGGGAACCCCGTGAAGATGCCCCATCCTCTGCCGTGTCAGGGTTGGGTCTAACAGCTCTTGGCATTGCGTCAACACAGAACACAAACGCAACCCTAACTTTTCAAAAGAAGTTAAGGTTTTTACCTTGGGCTTGGGTGTTGCAGAGGTTAAGTGGAAGGAGAAGACCCAAAGAAGCTTGGGGAAAGAGAGCCCAGGTGGGCTTTGTGAGCCCTACTGGTCTTCAAGTCAGACAGTTCAGATGTGAGGACCACGGCAGGGCAGCAAGAGGACAACTCCATGCTGATTGGACTTCGAGACACTCACTTTGGTCTAATTCTTGTACCAGAGGAAAATCTACTTAAGGAAAGTGAAACGTCATCATGAGTGGCCAGAGCTGAGCTGAGTGTGTCAGTCATTTTATATCAGTCTCCCTAATTTTCTGTACATTTTTTTTTAATTTCAGTAAAAATGAAACACATTAGGTCTAAGGCCCTTTCCACAGCTGCTTAGAAGAGTTTTTTCGAGGAGAAAACTATAGAAACTTGGTGACTGGAGCTTTTCATGGTCTGTGTCAGCATGCAGGAAGGATGTAAACTAAAATAAAGCAATCTCTATGTTCTACTAATCTGTCCTGTTTTCTCTCAGTACAGTTAATAGAGAACAGAAACCCCCGGCCACAATTCTAACCTTCCGACCCTTCCTCTCCCTGGTCTGCAGGGTTCCTACCCTGTGGGAAGGTGTTCTTTCCCCCATGTTGGAATGGATATCAACTTCAAACATGGCTCAGAAGAAATCCAAACAACCCGAGAACACACACCCCATGCCACAAACGACGCTACCAATCATGAATGACTGAAGCTTTGAAATTCTATAAACCCCTATTGTTTTCTTGCTTATAAACGTCTGTCTTTGTTAAAACTGTCTCAAGATTAGGAATAGTGCAGAGCATTTCTCTTGCGGTCAGGTCCTCGGGTGCTGGCTGACTATACCAGCCTGCCTTCCATTCCCTGCCTCTGCAATGATGCTTTCCCTGCACGTTGAAAGCCAAAAATAGAACTTATAATTGACTAATGGCTTCTGATTGCACAAAAAGAGACATAATATCATTACAGGGACTGCTCCCTAATAGAGCATCCTCCTCAGTAAATGTCTCGACGCTCACAGAATCTTTTCATGTCTGGGTATGTCTACACATTCCCACAAACAGAACACGTGAGACAGAAGCACCATTTCCCCAATTTCCTTACATCCCTTTGGATAGATACTTCATTAACTTTTTTCTCAAAGTCTGCTTCATGTGCTAACGATCTGGGTGAAATTGCAAGCCCACGCATTTAAACCTATTATTGAATCAGGTCGATGCTGCCAAGTTTGCCTAAGTTAATGCCATTTTCATTGGCTGTGTCCGAGTACTTTACACGTAAAACAGTGAGTGACTCATGAGGTTAGCTTTATTTACTGAGAGCGAAGTAGCCAAGGACTTTCCCAAAGGCACTTATCAATTTGCTTTGGGGTGGAGGGAAAAGCTTTTGCTAGTTGCCCAACTCTGGTCATACCACTCCTTAAAATGTTCACATAATTTTTTTTTTTAAATAAGAAGTCCTACCTTAAAAATCAATAATTATTCCCAAACATCCTGAATAAATGCTTCCTTAAGGCCAATGAAAGTGAGTTCCAGGAAGTCGGAGCTTTGTTTAATGTCTCCATGACCTAATGATGTGCTTCTCTTCATAGGTGACTTAAGGGTCAGAACACAGATCCAGAGTTTCAGTCCTGTTTACTGGAAAGTGACAGAGAGCATCGAGGTGGTCAGCATCTGGACAAACCATTTGGGTGGCGCCAGCTGTTTCTAAATCTGTCTCAAACTCTCCCTGAGTTTAAAGGAAAACAAGATCGGCTTCTCCCTCCTCCTTTGTATGTGGCATGCTTGCTCTGGAGCACGGGCACATGGCCTCTTATTGGCAACTACAGACAAAACAGAGCAAGGCTCCTGAAAGCCAGAAAGTTTTCCTTATTCGCTTGGCATCATAACTTGACTTGAACTAACATGAGGCCATTTGTTTACCGCCTTTAGAGTAAATGTTTACACATTTCACTGCAAAACTATGAGTCGGTTTAATTTTGCTGCATATTGCAACAGACCTGATTTGAGTATCTGTCCCCTTTGTCACACTCCTATCACCCGCTAAATTTTAAATTCTGAAACACACGTTTCCCAAGGCTTACAAAACAAGAGGCCTTGGAAGAGAGTGAAAACAGAACAATCAGGGAAAGCTCTTAGGATGGGGCTGTCAGTGTGGTGTTGCTGAAATAGGAAATTCTGCTCATCACATAGCGTCTTGTGAAATCTTCAGAGAATTAAGAAGAACCTCTTACCTGATTTATTTTTCTAATGTCACATTATCCTTCAGGGATAATTCAGTGATTAGAAATTGCTCAGTGAGTTGCCTCTTCCTAATTTCCTCTATTCTGTGTTTTTAACAGCAGGTTTCCAGGCTTCCCTCCCCGCAAGACACAAAAGGAACAGGACTCACAACGTGGACATCATCTTGGTAGGGAGGATTTTGAAGGGTCCTATTGGAATGCAGTAACTAACAGCAACAGAGATGGCTGTTTCCCTAGGCTCAACAGCTCTCTGCTTAGGTGAGCTTCATTTTCTCTCGAAGCTGACCTCAAGGACAGGGAAGGGTGCCCACCTCTCCTTCTTTTGTACATGTCACAGGCTTTTCTGTATTGTTGGTGATAGTTGCTCCCAAGCAAGGTCCATAATGTCATTAGTGATCTCTTTCCCCTATGGAATAATGGAGCAATGGACTTTTCTAGAGACACCTAGCATTTGGATGACAGTGGTTGGCCAGTGGTAGCTTCTCAATTTGTTGGTGCATTAAATTTTCAAACACCTGCAAATTTCATGTCTCTTCTCCTCCCCCTCCTTCTTTTGTATAACCAGAAAGTTATTGAACTAGGAAATAAGAAAGAATTTGGAATTTTGGATTCCAGGGATCTTTCCAGTGTACAACATGGCCTAAGTCACACATGCTCTATCCCTGTCTTGGTTATGTTTCTATTACACTGTCTTGAAATATCCTCTGCCAAAGAAATTAGCTATTAGGGGTTTTTTGTGTTGTTGTTGTTGTTTTGAGACAGGGATTCTCTATGTAGCTTTGTACCTTTTCCTGGATCTCACTCTGTAGACCAGGCTGGCCTCGAACTGACACAGATTCACCTGCCTCTGCCTCCCGAGTGCTGGGATTAAAAGCATGCACCACCACTGCCCAGCTAGTTTTTAACTAAGCTTCAGACAAATTCCTAGGATAAGAGCAAAAAGCAGCCTCATTCTTCACCAAACTATCACAAGAATGGCCTCTATCCCAGTTGCTATTAAAAATCCGGCTTTTCTCTGAGTCTCTTGAGCTGGGCCTCCAGAGTCCTCCTGGCTCTCATCACTGTCTTCCAGGCTCCTAGGATGGTCTGTTATGTCCTGCTTACAGCATTCAACAGCTTTTCTAGTCCAGAGTTTTCTATATTCCTCCAAACTAAAATAAACGGATAAAAAAGCAAAACAAACAAACAAACAAAAAACACCAAACAACAACAAAAAACACAGTTATGTCTGTAACAGTAATAGCCCACTTTCTGGGGCTAATAGTAGCAACTTCTCTCTTAGTTTTGCTTGTTTGTTTTTCTATTGCTGTGATAAGCTACCATGACCAAGGCAACTTACAAAAGGAAGTGTTTAATTTGTGGCTTACAGTTTCAGAGAGTTAGAGTCCAGGATGGTGGATCAAAGCCACGGCAGCAGGAACAGCTGAAATCTTGATCCACAAGTTGGACTCAGAGAGAGAGAGAGAGAGAGAGAGAGAGAGAGAGAGAGAGAGAGAGAATGGCCTACAGCCTTTTGAAACCTCAAAGTCTGCCCCCAGTTGACATAACCTCCTCCAACAAGGCCACGCCTCCTAATTCTTCCTAAATAGTACTGGGGACCAAGTATTCAAATATATAAGTCTATGAAGATCATTGTTATTCAGGCCACCATACTTCTTTCTCTCTCCACTCACCATCTCTTTCCTTTCTTTCTAAGTGGACAATGAGTACAGGCACAATGGTAATCAATTTTAACTATGAAGTAAAATTGAAGGCAAATGGTTAATATCATATAACCTGGACATGAGGTTAATTACTGTAGTTCAAATTACCTGGAGAGAAGATAACACATGGTTATCACCAATTAACCCCTCAATCAAGAGGGCAATCATGATTCTTATAACTAATAGCACAACAGACAATCACTGTAATTAGAATCTCTGCTGAAGAGTTCCGATTAAGAGGAAAAGTGAAATTGTCCAATAAGCTTGAATATGACAGGCAGCGACCAAGTTGATGTGCTGAGGGTCAAACAAAAGAGAAATGATGAATCCAAGAGAAAGAGAGTGTGGGACCCGCCACAGCAGAGGAGCTCGGGCTCATCCCCTCTTGCAGCAGGAAGAGCCAATCAAGCACCGGCTTGCCTTTCTTTGAGAGGAGATAGAGGCATAGGGCATTAAAAAAGGGATCAGAAAGCCTCTGATGCCCTGGCTACAGGAAGCCAAGGTCCATCTGGGTTGTGTGGCCTTGCCCTGGTAAGGACTGGAGGGTCAAAAAGACAGATGGGATTCCACAGCTGTGGGAGCTTGGAGGGGAATCATGCATGAATGTTATTTCAGAGAGGAGCTAGCCCAGGTTCACTCTGAATAACTAAAAGACTAAGAAGAATAGTATTCTTCCTGTTTAGTTAACAGAGTCTTCATCTAGCCAAAGAGTGGGGAGAAAAGTCATCTTCAAGTGTGATGCAAGAATAGGCAGGTAAGCTCTTCACACATTGATTTAATCAGCTCTTTCTGGAACTACCAAGGCATGAAATAAAGGCTAAGCATTCTCCAGGATCTTCAATGCTGAGAGAGAAAGAGAGAGAGAGAGAGAGAGAGAGAGAGAGAGAGAGAGAGAGAGAGAGAGAGCAGATGCCACATGAAGCTTGGACGAGATTTCCATCTTGCTGCAAGTGAGGGGCAGAGGGATGAGAATGGTTATCAGTAACAGTTCCACTCTTTGAAAGTAATTTCATTCCAAAGGAACATTACTTTTGTACCTCATAGATTATTCTCTCAGTGTTTGGGGAATTACCGGCAAAAAGCACGAGGCATGAGAAAGCACAGTGCAAGTATGTAAACACTGAACGGAAATGTCATTCTCAATATCCAATAAAGCACAGAAACTGCCTTTGGTAGCAGCTCACTACATTTGCTCATTCGCTCATCCACTTGCTCCAGACACGCTGCTGGGAGCGAAAGGAAGTAGAGAAGACCAGCCATGGGCGCTGCTCACATTCTGTTCTTAGAAGGCCTCCTGAAAACAAGGCAGATGGCAGATAAACAAGTGGAGCTGTACTGCAGGGGTTAAAATATGGTGAACGGCAACATCCAGGTGTTGGGTGCAGGTATCAAATGCATGCCCAATTGTCCGGTTCCCAATCTGCAGCTCCAGTGTTCTTGCCCTAACCCAACCTCCTCACCATCTGGATTTCTACAGGAACTATCTCGTTAGTCTTCCTTCAATTTTATTTCTCTATGACAACTAGTGGTCTTTAAAAAAAAGAAAAGGAAAAAGGGAAAACAACATAGATGACATCATGTCCTGCCATGTACAAAGCTCTTTGATGGCTTCATATTCCATTCACAACAAAATTAAAGCCCCCATCCCAAGCAGAGACGGGATCACCTACTACTCTGCCTTTTAACATTCCATTCCACAAGTTTCTACTGGCTCCAACCCACTCTGTCTTGCCTTCCTCAGAGACTTCCTGCAGACTTGCTGTCCCTCTCTTCTGAAGGACTGCACCAGGATTTATGGAATGACAGCGAGCTGTCATTCGGTTAAAACATCACGTCTTCAGATTAGGCCCCTCCTCAGCCTCCAAAATCGCTTCAGCCCTTTTTGACTTTTTATCATTTCATCCCTAATTTTTGGCAATAGATTTGAACCTAGATGATCTTCTCACATTTCTATTCTCGTTTGCAATGGCCTTTCCCTCTCTTACTAAGACTATACGGTCCATGTGGGCATATTTGCTTTCGTTATCACGGCCAACCCTCATTCTAGAAAAAAGCCTAAAGTATCATAAACTCTTTAAAGATACTCGCTGGATAATGAATGACTATTGGTCCAGACCATTTTTTGAAAGATTACTGTTAAAATAAAGAAAAGAAGATCTGTTGAAGGCAAGGCTAGGTATTTTCAGCTATCGGAGGAGAAACTTGATGACGGTGTGTGATGAAAACTAAGAGTGAAGAGTAGCAACTGTGAGCGAATGGCTTTTGTGGTGAATAAAAAGGAATTTCCCACAGTCCCAGGAACACAAACAGGAGTTGGCCTACACTGGGGTATACGGGGGCCAGGTGATAGAAGGACCAAGGAAATAGTATCCAGGGGACTCAGACAGAGAGGACTTGGAGCCAAATTACACAACATTTATGGTCTCTGTGGAGAGCTTGCTTGCCTATGGTTCTCACACCCTCTGACAATCCTTCCTCCCACATCCTGGGAAAGTACTGCTTAGAGCAGGAAGCCAGAGGGCCCAGCAAAATCCTGCTCCGGACTTAAGACTCCTTGGGCAGCTGCTCTCCTCTAGCTCTGTTGATGAAATAATGTGCCTAGAATCAAAAGACCCAAAGTCCCCAGGCTTTGACCACGTGTCACTCATTAAGCTTTTCAGTCTGGCCAGCATGTATGGTTTATGGGTCAAAAGTCAAAACATACTTGCAGAGAGAGAGAGAGAGAGAGATGTCAATAATGTAATTTGTAACATGGGCTACGAGGTCTCTGAGGGTGAGGACCTACAGCATCCATACACTCCCGCTTCATTTCACTCGAGGTAGCTAAGTCCTGGAGGGTGGCTGGTGTGTGGCCTTCTAGGAATGTCAGCCACTGGCTTGATGCTGAGACTCAATTGTCAATGACAAACAGACCCCATGAGCTGATTTCACTTCACTCTTGTCTCAAATCCCTTCCCAGTGACTCATAACTTTCTCCTGACATCAGAACAGCTGGGCCAGCCAGCTGGAGAGAAGACATCCAGATGTTGCTGGCTGGAGCTCCAGGGGCTCTGAACTCTCATTCATGCTGTCCTCTCCGACTGTCTCAGTAGACTGTGGGGTTTGGTGTTTCTCTCTCCCCATGTGGGTGGGAAGAGCAGCTCTGCCTGACCACTTTTATCCTTGAGCACACAAGTGTGTGAATCAATACACAGCAACTCTTCTTCGTCCGTAGTTTCGGGGTGTTTCATTTGGGGAGGGTGGGCAGATCTCTACCCAGTCCTTCTGCAGAAGGTCTAAGAGACACCCTAACCAGAATGTACTACCCACCCTCAGGCATGGGCCTCACACATGGACCTCAGTTAGAATATGTAGGAAAGGCTGAGAAGCTGGGGGACGGCGGGGCAGGGAAAAGAAAAAAAAAATCATCTCTGGCTGGGAGAAAATAATCTAGAACAAAGACTTCTTTATTGTGCTAATATAAATCTAGGTTAGTTGATTGTTTTAAAAGTATGAAATATGTGTGTAAAATCCCCATTCAGAATCGCTTGCTTGACAAAAATCATACACATTGTTAACTGTTGATTTGGTTTCAGTATCTTTCAATATTTTTTAATTTCAGTGTATGAAATCCTACAATGACTGTAAAAGGGGCTATTTTTGTTAATTGAAATGCAAGCCAAGACTGACTGATTTAAAAAAAAAAAAAAAAAACGAGTTGTGCATATTTGTTCCAATATGTAAGCATCTAGTAACAGTGTCTCTGAGGGAGGAGGACAAGGGGTCACAGGGAGAATTAAATATACTTTTCATATATTGCATTCTTTTATGGGTTTTATTGGGGGTGGATTCTCACATTTTTGGGGGGCAAACCTAGCTTTTGCTATATTTAAAACAAAACAAAACAAAACCCCTGCAACTTCCTCTCCAGAGGCAAACCTGAATTTTAGCCCAATAATATCTGCCAATTCTCCACCCCCAGAATCTTTTCACAGTGTGTTCAGCCTCTTGTATGCTACATGAACGGCTGCCTACTATCAAGTCTTCCTATACAAACGTGGCCAACTCAGAAAGGCAGAGCACAGTGAAATCCAAGCTAAAGAATCAGTAAGCTCAAGGCAAATGCTCGCTCTCTATTTCCCCCACCAAATAAAGCGGTACTGCCTTAGGTGGGCTTCCCCTCTCCTCTTTCTGAATGTCTGTTTCTGCACACATGCCCATCTCATGATATCTGACTCCACGGCCTTTTTCTCACCCATCTCCTGTGCCAAGAAAAGCAAAGGTCCAATCCATCCTTGGAAATACACTCAAAGGATGAAGGCTGCTTAGAAGCGGAATGGATGCCCTTTCTCTGGGATAGTCTTTGTAGAGTGGCCCAGGGCTACTGAGCTCACCACAGCAATGTGGAGAGGTACCCACAGTGTGGGGATGTGATCACCAAGACTATCCTCCATGCTAGCGGTCATCTGTCTGAACGTGAGGAGCAAGAGGACACCTTGCCTGTTTTTCACTTGTCCCATCCACAAACATTGAACTGGACACTAGGAAGCATCAAGACTTACTTCCCCTTTCCTTGCCATCCCTGCTGTCACGGCCAAGCCCACTCCATCACCTCTGAAGTTGCTTCTCTCATGCAGTGGGTCATGGAATTCAAGGTCCTCTCGCTGGGATCGGAAACAGTTTCTTACTCCAGCTTTAACTCCAACTTTAAACTTGGAAGCTGGTGATGTCTCTGAGACGCGGCCTTTCTCTTCCCCTTATACCGCTTGATAGACTACGATGTCCATAACCAAACACGGACATCCGTAACACTGTCGGTTTAAAGCTCTGCCTTCCAAACTGGCCTGCACATCAGAGCTTCCAGGGGAGCTTCAAACAGTAAAGGTGTCTGGGCACCACACCTTGAGATGGCAACTTGATTGGCCTGGCTGTGGGACCTGGGCTTTAGAAATTTTAGTAGATCCCACCAGGGGGAGAGGGGGGGTTTGCTAGTAAACAGATCCAGTTCGGGAACTGCTAACACATACACAAAGGGTTTCCAAACTCTAATCCTAATCCCTTCCATTGCCGAGCTTTCAGCCACAGGCAGGGATAATTAATCCGGAGTCAAAACCCTGTGCTTAGGCCAGCTTCACGGAGAGGCTTTAAAAACATCTAAGTTTGTTTGGCGCCCACCTACCCTCACACCAATCCACTTATCAATATAATTTAATCCATTAAAAATTACAGGGAGCCACACAGAAACTTCTTGTCCGGCGTGGGGCCTGCAAAGTATTCCTAATGTAAACACAGACAGTAGGTGTGCTTTCTCTGCTGACAGGCTTGAAAGAAAGCAGACCTAATTAACCCACCCAGAGTCGAGGTCATGTGAATATCGCCTTAGGAAGCCCATCTCCCAGCCTTACCAAAACTGCCTTTCTCTCCAAGCATGCTCCCGTAACCTGGGAAATATAAATTTTGATTGCTGATTGCTGCATTGTTAGTAACTAACTCTATATCATCAGGCGCTGGTCACCAGTGTCTGCCCAGGCTTAATTATCTCCACTGAAGGGAAAGTAACCCCATGAAAGAGCTGTTTTCCAATTAAAGCAGCTAGAATACGTGATTTGTCTCTCTGGCGGTCTCCGACTCAGAGTCCTTTTCATGTTACTTGTATTGTGTTCTTTTCCTCATTACAAGCCCGGAGTGGTGCATCTTGAGCTCCTTGCAAGAAACACATAAATACCAGGAGGGCAGCTGTCAAACCTTGAAATCTTCAGCAGTCACCACCAAAGTCCCACCAGTAATTACAGAGCTTCCACCAGCAACTGCCCCAGCCGGGGTTAAAGACTTTCTGTAGAACTAATGGTGTTCACGGGTTGCCCTCCTATAGAATCTGGGCAAGGTCACACAGTGTCACATGGTACCTACACCCACCCACCCAACTTTCAGAAGCTGTTCACCAGAAGTCTGATGCTCTGCATGCTGCCTCGGCCATTTTTTTTTTTTTTTACTGACAAGAAAAAAATATTTTTCCGCTCTTACAAGAAATATATTTTGGGTAAAGATCTAGGCAAAACTATTTCCGAGTCTGCTTCTTCCTGATCTCACTTGTCTTCACTGTTCTTTGTTCTTTATTCCAGGCCTTTAATTTTTATCAGGTACAAGAGTTCATCGTCTCTGTGACTAACAGGACCCTCCGCACTCCGTAGACATGGACTCTGAATTCTGGGTTAAGAAAAGTATTTGGGGCACCTACTGTGTGAGCATGTTGTAGATATTGGAGTTTTCCACTGAAGAAGTCTCTGCATTCAGGTAGTAATAGTCTAGTGACTGGCAGATTCCTCCCATTAGTGGCCATTATGGTCATGCCTGGGCTGTTTAATCGCTAAACTTCAGGATTCTTGGATTTGAAATGGGTTAATGGTACATTCCTTCCCTTGGGCCATCATTAGGATGAAATGCCTCCAACTCATTTTTGAAAATGTGTAATGTATGCTTATGTCTTCCTCAGTGTCTTTGGAGTTGGCGTTTGGAAACCTCAAGTATGGATGTCATTCATCATTTTGAATTTTGTGTAGGTGCCTCTCACATCTACACACCATCATGTCCCCCCCCCTCACCCCCAAAACTGTTTCATCACTACAGTTTTAATTTTTTCCTGGATCCCAAACTTTATAACCACAGCCTTTTGCTCCTTCAGCTGGAGTTGGCCCGATCTTGTAGCTTGCTACTCTGAGCACAGTGTAGTGGCTGTTGACTGGAAAACTTGGTGGACATTTAAAGAATTCCTTTGGGATAAGGAAGGTGGCATTTCGCTGGGCCCATTTTTCAATGTCATGTTGATGCACAAAGACAGGAGCCATCAGCAGCCACTAGTGTGGCTCCTGATTTACTTGGCCCCAAGGCTCTTTTGCCAGCCATACTAGGATCACCTCAGAGCAAAGAGCTTTCTATTTTCAATTCTTTCCAACAATTTAATCTAAGCATGGATTGTCTATTTATGAGCACAGTGCTATTGATGTACATGACCTTCACAAAGAGCAGGGTGGACGATAGAGAAGCAGGATGAAAGTAGAATGTAGGACTCTGCAGTCTTCTCGCAGAGCAGTGGGGTGAGCTGTTCAGCCTCCACACCACGCTGGGGCTCTTCCGGCCTAATACCTGGGGTTAACAGTATGTTCCAGACTCCAATTCACTTGAGTTGAACAGGTGAGCAAAGGATTCGGGAGGATGGCTCTTCTGGGGTCTCCATTGGCTTTCTTTGTTTTCTTTGGAATCGTACAGTACTCTTCTTCCCTCAGTCAACGTGTGGGTTTATCTTAACGCCGATGATTTTTACCATTCACATCCCCTCCACAGCCCAGTTCTCGACCCCGTTTTTGTTTCTGCCTTTGGGATTCCTCCCATTCCCTGAAGACTTCCCCCAAACTTCATCTCTTCTGTGAGGTCTCCTGATTGCCACTGACAGCTTATCATTTGCTTCCCCCTTCGTTTTTTTTCCACGGCGCCTGAGCATACACTATCAAAGCCATCAAACAGACGGTATTTGTTTACTAATACGTCCACGCCACTCGATGGTGAACCTGCCAAGGGCTCACAAATGCTGATGTGTAAAGAAATGGACCTACTAGTGCTGTAGACAATTCCTGTCTTGGGGGGATTTGTAATTCATGGACTCCTCCAGATGTGGTCATAACAAACTACATAGCAAACAGAATAAAGCATGCATGCATATGTAACACACACAGGAAGGAAGCGGTCTGTGCTATGCTTTAAATCATTCTGTA